>NW_024614548.1:0-1185 GCF_008729295.1 Plectropomus leopardus
GTAGCGCAGTAGTAGGTATTTGTAGCAGAGTAGTAGGTATTTGTAGCACAGTAGTAGGTACTTGTATCGCAGTGGTAGTTACTTGTAGCGCAGTAGTAGATATTTGTAGCGACTTAAGTATCGTTATAATATCGTATTGGCACTAAAGTTTCGCGATAATATCGTAGTTTGACTAAAGTATCGTGATAACATTGTGGGTATTCCCACCCTTATTAAACAAACAATAAACACATTCAGAGGAATATAAATAAGGCAAAGTACTGCAACACTCAAAAACTTAATTAAAGATTAAAAAGTTACACTGAAAATATGACTTAAAAACTTTAAAAAAAGGAACTTTAATTTGACAACAAAAATGTACAGCAGAGCTGTTTCACAATAAAAGATCAGACTTCTGTATGTCGTCCAGACGTGTGATGTCACTTCCTTTTCTTCTCTTCCCTCTTCGTCTTCCTCTTCTTCTTCTGTCACGTGTGACGTTGATTCAGCGGGTCTCAGTTCGTGTGACCACGTGATGCTGAGCGGCTGCGTCTGATTGGCTCGTCGCTGAAACATTAAACCGGTTTGTTGTCTGTCAGGTCAGTTTGAGTTTCGGCTCCTGCAGCGTGCGGCCTGCAGCTCCAGACACGCCTCCTCCGGGCTCGTTCCGTGTTTTGATTGGTGGTATTTTTGGACCAATGAGGCGCCGGCGTGGCGTCAGCGGGGAGAGGCGCTGTCAGAGCCGCTCCTCCGGTTATTTTTACATTCTCTGCTCCTTCCTCGTGTCTCAGCACTTCATCATGCTCCCTGCTCCTCCTCATGCATTTTAATGTGTGACCCACATTTCATCTGCACACACACACACACACACACACACACACACACACACACACAGGGGAACTTTGAAGTCCTGGCTGGAGCTCAGTGAGGAGGAGGAGGAGGAGGAGGAGGAGGAGGAGCCTCTCAGTGTGCTCTGATGGTCCTGAGTTTCAGGAGGAGGTCAGCTGAGGAGACGAGCGGAGCGTCTGTGAACATCCGAAATATTCAGATTTAAAGGATCAGTCTGAAATCTACTGACTGTTGTCAGGTGTGTGTTAGCTTAGCTTAGCTTAGCTTAGCTTAGCTTAACTTAGCTTAACTTAGCTTAGTTTAGCAGACTGGAGGCGGGATCGTTCAAACCTGCCGTCCAAACTTTTGGCTTTCGCC
>NW_024614549.1:0-2071 GCF_008729295.1 Plectropomus leopardus
TTTAAACATTTTGGTGATTGTTTTTGTTGAAATCTTTTAGCAACTTTTAAACTTTTTTGTAAATTCTTTAAATTAAAAGGGTCGGTTTAAAAGATTTCTTTTCTTTAGAAATTGACATAATTCTTTTAGTGCCAATAGTAATACAAAACATGCCTTCAAAAGTCGAAAGTAAGTTTTCTTTTTTCTTTTTAAACATTTTTTTTCTTTAAACATCTTTGGTGATTTTTTTGATGACTTCAAAGAACTTTTAAAGAAAAAATCTGGTAATTTCTTTTTACTTAAAAAAACGTAGAACATTAAAAAATGGTGATTTTTTTTCTTAAGAAATTTTTGAGGATTTTTAAAGAAAACATTTTTTCCAAAACCGTGACACGTTTTTCTTAAAAATAAGAAAAAATGACAACATTTATCACAGCCAGAACCAGAAGTTATCGTTCCGATGGTCCTTGAACACATCAGGTGTTATATCAGGATACAGATTTGTGAAACAAAATTCCAGGACTTTTCCAGGTTTTTCATGACCGTACGAGCCCCATATTTCTGAAACTGGTGAGGCAGATCCGGATTTTACGTCTTATTTTGATTTGTTAATGAGCAGGACTGAAGCTCAAAGTCCACGTGAACGCAGCGCTCTCTCGTTTGATTTTTAGGAAAAAAAGATGTTGGTAAAATTTTATTTATACTATATCCCATTTACCGAAATATGAAACCACAATAAAAAATATGTTGGAATTGTAAAAGAAATATTGATTAAGTTTATATTTATATTTTGGCCACAAGCGTGATGCTGAAGTGACGGACCGTACGCCAGCCGGCGGTCGGTGACTTCACTGTCGCTCCATTCGTTCGAATTTTCCTCCTTTTTTGTTTTAGCTTCTGGCAGCTTTTATTAAATCTGCTTTTTTTGCTGCATCGACCAAAAGTGGAATTACAGCGTTAGAGTTGACGCTGGCCCAGAACGACTTTCCACCGTTGACTCACGTCGAAAAGAGACGTCTGTAAATCAGTGAATAATTTTTTGTGAGCATTGAAGCCCCCAAAACCACTTCTATCAGCATTTAGATTTAATCCATTCAGTTTGATATCATTTGGAAAGTCTAAAAGAGCCACAAGATTAAATATTTTAGACCGTTTTTCAAGCTAGCCAAGGCGCTAATCTGGATGTCGGTCGCTCTGTCGGCGAAAGTTACAAACTCGGCAGCGTTCGGCCGCCGTTAATCTCTCTAAGAAGGCGTGCTCTTTGGGCCAGTAAATCTGGTATTTCACACTTTTCTAAACCCGGAAAAGAGTTTTCTCTGCTTCTTGCACCAAAGAGCAGCTCTCACGGGAATGAACGAGGCCCCGCCCTCCGGCGCTGTATCCAGACTTCCTATCATACATCCGTGAGCGGACGTCCTCCGAAATACCCGAGCTAAAAAGTCTCTAAAAATTGCGTCCTAAGAGTACGATCCTGGCTCTTACTGAATAAAACAACCCTGTACGGCTGTATCTTTATTTCTAAGAGAGCAGAAATTATCGATCAGTGTTTCAGTCGCAGCTGTTTCCTCGCTAACGCCTCTAAAGTGTGAAAGCGCCCGAAGCTTCGTCGTCATCGCCGTCACGTCATATTTTTAAAACTCGATGACGAGCTCAACAAAAATAAAAAAAATAATTGAATAAATGTTTTGAAGAGGAGCGAGGAGAGGGCAGGACGAAGGTCAGAGAGACGTTTATTAGAATAAAGTCGGAGTTGGTTCATGAGTTACAGCAGCAGAGTGTGAACATCAGATATTAGAGACACTTTTCATCCACCGCCGATACACACGGTTAATATTTAATGTCAGCTGCTCCGAGACAAACTGCTGACTCTCCCGTCATCCAGCAGTCTCTCCTCAGACACCAGCACTTCACTTTATCTCACATTTCTCCCTCGCCTCATTAACCCTTTGAAACCGCAGCAAACTGGCAGAATCTCTTTTTCTTTTCTGTTTTTAAAATGGGAAGGTGAAAAGAAAAGATGACCCCAAAATTTGCAAAAGTTAGTTAAAAGTACAAGAAAATTATTTTGTAAAAAAAGAAAAAAACTACCAGA
>NW_024614550.1:0-1456 GCF_008729295.1 Plectropomus leopardus
ATTTATTTTTATTTATGTTATCATATGTTATTAAATTTCATATTGTCATTAAATTTCCTCACGGCAATAAGTAAGGTTCTATTTTATCTCATCTAAATTATTAGTTTTATTGATATTTTAAATAAAATTATTCAATCACTATAAAAGTTAAAATTGTTATCAAAATGTGTAAGTAAGTAAATTCATGTATTTATAGATTATTTTACTAATCTATTGTATGTGACGGTAAATGTGTAATTTATTTATAATATGTATATCACCATTATTTAGAAAAAACAATTTCCATTTCATGAGGATAAATGTCAACATTGTATTGTATTATATTAGTAGCAATAATTATAGTGAAAGTATGACCATATTATTTTTCTGCCTAAACACATTATTATTATTATTATTGGATGTTGATAAAATGAATTGCAAAGTTCGTAATATTTTTGTCCCTCTATAACTCATGCTGACAGTACATTTTCAGTGTGTTTATTATGACGGTGAAATCCAGTACATGTAGCGAACTTTGTGCTGTATTGATATCTAAACATAACACTGGGGTTTAAAAAATTAACTTATTTAGAATTTTCTTTGGAAATTCGAGTAAACTATATGCTGCATAAATAATATGTTACATATATTGTAATAACATGTATCGTAATTAAAGTAACAACTATTTTTATGCAATTGAAAATATGTGATTTATTAATAATTGGTATATTACCATTATGTAGAAAAAGTAATTTAAGCCTTTATGGTCATAAAACTTTTCATTTTAGAATAGAATAGAATAAAATTTTGTGTGACAGTAAATTCTGTTATTATAAATTATATTTTACTATATTATTACTGTTGCTAATACTGCTACTACTACAACTAATAATGATAATAATTTGAATTTATTGTGATAACGAATTGCTGAATACATAATATTTTTGTCCCTCTATAACTCATGCTGCCAGTATATTCTCAGTGTGTTTAGTATGACGGTGAATCCAGTACATGTAGTGAACTTCGTGCTGTACTGATGAGTACTTTAGTTTCCAGGATTAGACTGAATGCAGTGCAGAGCTGTAAGCTGCTGCTGACTGTGTGAATGTGTGTCTGTGCTGCTTGTTGCTGCTGTCAAACTTCAGATGAGCAGGTAGTGCAGCCCGTGGTGAGCGTGTACCCAGCAGCACCCACAGTCCACCTGGAGGGGCGGAGCTCCCTGCTGTGTCTGGCCTCAGCCATGTTTCCTCCTGAGGTCAAGTTCTCCTGGAAAAGAGGGAGGGAGAGTGGTACTCTGGTGGATCTGAGCCCTGATGACGGAGAGCAGCTGGAGCTCAGAGAGTCGGGACGCACCGCCTCCATCTTGCTGATCCATCAGCCAGAGAACAGCACATATAAATATCACTGCTACGTGCAGCACGAGGGGGGCGCAGTGAAGGCCCAAACAGAACAAGGTAATGAAGATTTGGTGACTGTG
>NW_024614551.1:0-1445 GCF_008729295.1 Plectropomus leopardus
TTTTAACCCTTTAGAGCCTGAGCAAAGTGGCTGGATTTTTTTAAAGAACACGGGTTGAGCGTAACGAGCAACCTGACGAGGAATGGCCTGGAAAAAAGAAACCGAAATGACCTTAAGAAAGTGTGAAGAATAAAGCCAAATAAAACATATATTGGCCCGTTTTTTTTTTCCCTTCAATATGATTTTAGGCATGAAACAATAAAAGAAAATTCTTGCCAAGTTTTCAAAAGAAATCAAAGCAGATGAAAACTGATGCTGATCCAGGTTTTAAAGGGTTTGAGAGGCTCCAGGACGGATCCCTGTGGGACCCCACAGTGACCAAAGATCCTCTCTGTCCTGAGGATGTGCCACTCAGTTTGTTTTCTGCTCGCAGGTCGAGAAGGCTTCGTCCACAGCTACGAGCTCATCACTCAGATTGAAGGTCAGTGTCACCTTTGACCTTTGTTTATACATCCTGTGTTACTCAGCTGCTTTATTTAAATCCAGACAAACGAACAAAGACGAACTTTTCTGTCACGGGTTTGAATCTGAAGCAGAAATCTGTCCTTCCAGGACTGTGCAGCATGTTTTTGTTGCATGTTTTGTTTGTTTGTTTTTGCTGCAGGCTGAAATGTCTGATTCACGAGTTTTTGCAATGAAACAGCAGGAGCATTCGAAATTTCTGAATAAAGTCACAATGCTGAGTCAGATTGGCATTTAGAGTTTTCCACAGAAATATTAATGGTAAAATAATCTTTTTTAAATATTACAGTTACATCGTTTTCACATCATGATATGATGCATTCTCCTTTGATGCATACTGATGTAAAATAAAACAAATATTAAAATAAAAAATCTTTGCAGTCCAAAGTTTTCTCTGTTATGTAAAATACGCTGCCAGCAGCTGTTTTACATTTTAAAAATCATCACATTGACAGTGAAGTGCTGAACGGACAAAATTAAAGCCTGAATTTACACTAAATCAGGAAATCCTGGAAGCACTGAATGAGACACCCGAAGAGACAAAAAACAACAGCACAGTCACAACTGGACTCTTCTTCTTTTGTCTCTGACGGCGTTTTTGTGTGTTTGTCAATAATCAGGGGTTGTAAATAAAGTTTTCTGTCTCTCTGTCTGTCCACAGTGGACTACGCCCGTCCCGTCATCATCCTGGGACCGACCAAAGACCGAGTCAACGACGACCTGCTCTCCGAGTTCCCCGACAAGTTCGGTTCCTGCGTCCCTCGTAAGTGTCCTTCAGACTGAGAGCGTGGCGTGAACAAACAGGAAGTGATGTCACCCTGTCTCCCCGCAGACACGACCCGCCCCCGCCGGGACTACGAGGTGGACGGGCGAGACTACCACTTTGTGTCTTCACGGGAACAGATGGAGCGGGACATCCAGTCGCATCGCTTCATCGAGGCGGGACAGTACAACAACCACCTGTACGGGACGTCGGTGCAGAG
>NW_024614552.1:0-3061 GCF_008729295.1 Plectropomus leopardus
TGAAATTGATGATAATTACACAGATTTTTTTGTGGTGGAGGAAGTGTGTTTTTCTTGTTAAAATTGTAATATTACTTTGGTCTTTTAACCCTAATTTATATTAACTATGATATATTGCTCCAACCCACAGTAAATGTGTCAAAATGTAAATTTTAAAATGAACTTATTTTGAAAAAGTTTAGAGTCAGGTCACTTTGGCGACCAAAGAGTTTTAGAGGTCTGCTTCTATAGATTGCATCCTCCACTTTGATCCAGGCTGAAATATCTCAGCAACCACTGAATTAATTGCCATGAAATTTATGCCGACATTAATGTTCACCTCAGGATGATTTGTAATTACTTTGGTGATCCTCTGACTTTTCCACTAGCACTGGTTTATGACTTAATACCTGCAAAACCAAAGACATTCCCTTCAGCCTCAGCTGTACTTTGTGTTTAGTGGTAATTATCAAATAATACCACTAAGCTAAGATGAACAGAAAGATGAAATGTTAGTCATAAGCATAGCTGTAATCTTTGTCTTTTTTGACAGGAATTAGTCTTGAACTTTGCTGCCCAAAATATGGAAATGTGTCTTGAGCTTAATGTTATTTAAAATTAAGAAAAAGACAATACAGAAAAGAGATCATGAAGGTAACATCAGCAACATGGCTTCAAAAGACAAAGGCGTAGATGCAGTTATCCTAGGCTTCGCTCGTTTTTTTTTTTCAAATCTGCACTGTTATTTGCAAATGATCAAATATAATATGTGGCAAGACGTCACTCAGCTTTCTGCATGAGTTGTTGACATAGGTGTCGACAACCACGTAACAATCCTGGTGACGCTGTTTTTGAGTGAGAAAGCGTAAAAAACAGAGACCCTCAAAGCAATCACACTGTAAAGTCACAGTTATTTACCTCAGTTTTTGTCGACATCTGTCCACAGACTGTTGTTTTCTATGTTGGCTTCCTTGGGGCTCTGTTAGTGGCAGAGCGGATTCTGCTCAGCACTTCCATCACTCTGGATTTGATGCTGTTGATGTACGTCATGTTTTAAGACACTTTCAAATCTGATTTGAGTAGTGAGAGCAGCCACATTGAGGTGTGGTTTGGATGTGACTTTCATGTGATTTTTTCTTTTATAATGAATCTGGATATAATCTGGATTTGCCAAAAAAAATCTGTGCTGGCAGTCTGAAAAAGGCTATGGAATAAATAGAAGAGCTAATTGTGCATTGTCCAAGGAGGCTGTAAAAACAAAATGCCATATGGGAAAAAACAAACAAGAACACTGAGCAACGTCTTTCTAATTTTGCCTTATCTAAAATGTTTGATGTAGCATCTGAAGGCGTGTATCCACAGAACATTTTTCTTTGACAGAAAAACGACGGCAGGCGCTGGGGAGCCCTCCACCCCAGCACTTAATTAAAAAAGCACCCCCAATGCTTTTTGCAAAAAAAAAAGTCTATGATGACAATAACTTGATGTTAACGTAAGGCTACATAACCAGGGCTACCAGTACGCTACCAATGAGCTTAAAATTCTTAAATTGACAAAGACACAATAGTCACGAACAACATGCATTGTCCAGCCGACCTATCATGCAGTTCAGGTTAGACAAAACCAGCACCTTTTTTAAAGGTTTAGAGATTTTCAGCTAGAAGGGCTCATTGTGCTTGACAGCTGCATGTGCTCTCTCCTTATTAGGAGGAATTAACCAAAAAAAAAGTTCATTGCTACTATATATGTGTATATATGTATATATGTATATTGCAATTGCTGCATATTGAGTGTCTGCCAATACCAATACTTGCATTTACCTGGATAATACAGCTGCACAATGTAATCTAGTGAATATGCTCAACAGGTTCTGTAATGCAATCCGAAGATCCACAGATCCTATGTTTTGGGTTTTTTTTTTGTTTTTTGGTTTTTTTTTACAAAAATAACAAAGCAAACAAATTAAAAACATTTTTATTTTTTTAAATTTTATTTTATCACAATTCCTCTTTGTGCAGCATTTTTTTTTTCAACAAAATAAGAAAGTAAACAAACTAAAATGTGTCTTCAGAGATTGCTCTCAAATCCACTTAGTGTAGCATTGTAATAAAAGTTAAAAAAAAACAAAAAACACAGTAAATGAGTAATTTAATCACAATTCCACTTCAAGGAAGGCTAGTGTTATAGCTTAACTTTGACATTCCCAGAACAAAATAAAATCTGTCACAATTATGCTTATTACAGCAATATAGTAAAACTAGGTCACTACAAATGAAGCTCAAGTAGAACATGAGGAAAAAAAACAGTTTATATATATGTTTTTATCAGTTATTGGACTGGCAGCATTTCAATAAAACCTGAATACCTGCTGCATATTGTGCTCACCATTAATAACAACTGTGTGACCGCAGATGTAAACTATGGATTAGGCAGGGCGCATGCTCAAACTAACTGATCCCGATCAAGGAAAAAATGCCTCCAACAGGCCCGAAAACCAATGCATCCAATCCGATCGGGACATCCCTCCTCATAAAACAACGCAGCACTGAATCGTTACATTGTTGTCTTACCAGAACACCAGTTTATCTAACTGAAAGTCTGTATGTGCAGCCTGTCAGGAGCCTCAGTGCAGATCTGTCCATCAGCTGATCTGGAGTCAGAGTCACCTGAGTGCTCAGTTATCAGTGCGAGTTCATGCAGGCTGTCCCGAGATCAGTATTTTTTCCCACTGATTGGTTGTCAGTGACTCTGACTGGACC
The DNA here is from genome assembly GCF_008729295.1 of Plectropomus leopardus. Lineage (NCBI taxonomy): Eukaryota > Metazoa > Chordata > Actinopteri > Perciformes > Serranidae > Plectropomus > Plectropomus leopardus. Next base: position 2,739 of record NW_024614552.1, read on the forward strand.
GCTGCAGATGGTGTGTGATGAGCATCAGCTGCTTCCCGTGTGTGTGTGTGTATTTCTGACTCACATGTAAGTGTGGGATAGATACGGCCACTGACACACTGACCATGTCTTACACGCCTCCCTGCACATTGCTGACAGCACTTACTCTCTCCCTCCATTTCTCTCTCACTCTCACTTTTCTCTCTTCCTTGATATGTCTCTCCTGCTCTCCCTCTTTCTCTCCATCCATCTCTGTTTTGCCCTCGCCTCCTGTCTCGCTCTTTCTCTCTGGCCTCAGGAGATAACTCTGACACCTCTGGGATGGATGCTCTCTCTCTCTCTCA
>NW_024614553.1:0-2646 GCF_008729295.1 Plectropomus leopardus
AAACAAATTTTTAGGTAATTTTCTTGTCACCTTTTACTAATTTCTTGCAATTTGTGGGACATAGCTTCACACTTTATTCATAGCGTTTTTCACCATGTTTTCAAAAGAAAACCAACCAATTTGCTTAGGATTCAAAAGGGTCAAAAAGCTTGTGAAAGGCATCTGAATGCAGCACAAGAAAAATGATGCTGATCGAGGTTTCAAAGGGTTAAACAACATAAACAAGCATTATACCACTTGAGTCAGTTTTGATGTTATCACAACTTACAATTTTTTCTTTTGGGGATTTTAATTCATGTCTGTGAGGAAAGCTGTGCAGACGTACTGACAGCTGTTAATTGGTGAGAGATGTGTATTGTAAAGTGTTGGGGGGGTGGGGGGTAAATGATGGCTTACCTGCAACAGGAAGCTTTTGATGTTAGCTGCGAGCACTCTGTGGAGCTATCGCTGTGATTTGCATTTAAGCACTGTCACACACACACACACACGAATACACACACGCACTGAGCAATTACGAGCTTTTCTCAAGTTGTTGCGTCTTGGGAGCAGTCAGGAAATACAACACTGACAAACAGCAATAGATTAGTGAAATACATCAAGTGATAGACTTAAGCGATTAACAAAAGGGCTATTGACATTGTAATTTGATTTAGAGAGAAATGTCTGGATTAGTCTGGACATATACAGTCTGAGCTGGGATTAACAGTTCAACTGCATGTTTTTGGTAGAAATTCAAATTAAAAAGATAACAAATAATTAGTGTTTTGTTAGGTTTGCACAGTGGAATGAAAAAAAAACAACTTTTAACATTAAATAAGTCAAAATGCTGTGGAAGCAGATGGGGCTGTCCATTAGTAATAAGGCTCACAGCAGTAGCCAGCAGATGTGGCAGGAAGGAAGGCTGGGAGGGAAGACTCTGGAGAGAAATCTAGGCCTTCCCTTCCGTGCATGTATGCCTGGATGATCACACCGACAAGAAATCTACAATTCAACAAGCACTTCATGTGGGCCATGCCTGCAAGCCACACAGCTGCGCACAGAAATCTGCAAGTATCTGCAGTATGTGTCTTTGTGCATCTCCCTATCTGTGTGTGTGTGTGTGTGTGTGTGTGTGTGTGTGTGAGAGAGAGAGAGAGAGAGAGAGAGAGATAACAAAAATGCAAGGAAAACAAAAGAGAAGCTGTCATATGACATTTACATATTTGTTGGTCTATTATAAAGGCTTCCTTTCTTTTATAATACGACTTTAAATGAGTGTCAATTGATCACTTTTTATTGAAAAGATCCCTTCAAAAAGAAATTAACACCATGTTGGCTATTATCAGGTCTGATCTACATAATCTTATTTACAAAGTTATTTTGTAATACTGTTCTGTAGATATTGTGATGCTATTGAAAACTGGTGGTCTGCAGTTACTGCAGGTTAAATTGGGGTTAATATTTTATATTTCACTTAATATTTTATTTGTGTCATTCCTTCTTATTTTACATCCTATCACTTTATCTTATTTTATATATCTGTTTTTAATATTATTTTATTCTTTATGTGACTTGTACAGGTATTGCTGCGCTGACTCGTTCTCTTGTCCAGTGCAGGTTGTTGCACCTTTGACCATGTTTAACCTGTATATGACTAATAAAGTAAAACTGGACTGTAACTAAAATAGTTCTTACAAGACATTGCGCAGTAGAATGTACATCTTATGAATAAACCCATAAAGTGGGCATGCAATATGATTACTTTCACTTCAGCAGTCTGCATTAGAGCCTCAGCCTGTTAGTCATACAAATGTTTTACTTTAATTGTATTTTTGATATGTACTGTGTAAAAGTGCTGCTTTACAAATGAAAACAGGTCTATTTTATTTATGTCGCCAAAAATCATGTAATCAATCATTTATAATCAGCACACATGTTACAATCTAGCCTTAGTTTCCCCTACTTATTATTTATTTATTCACTATATTCATATATAATACAACAACAAGCTATTAAAACTGTGCTAAAATATTAAAACTTAATTCCACTTCCCTCTTGCATGAAAAGATCATGAATATACTTTTGAGCACCCCAGTCACACTTTAAATCCCTGTATATCAGGGTAAAGTTGTCACATCAAGGTTTAATTTGGCCCACCAGATGTTTCTAGCAAGTAATAATAATAATAATAATAATAATAATTCATTAATCTAAATGTCTTTGTTAAAGCAGCCCAAAACATCAAAACCAGACATTAAAATATAACAAATAAAATACAACGACACATATTAAAACACAACAACAACAGATTTAAAAACAAAAAATAATAGGTTTAAAACAATGAATATATAGGGATAAAATGAGTTCAGTCCACAAGCAGCTCAGTGTTAAAGGGTCTGGCAGAGGCAGATGATATTTTAGAAATGGTAAGCACAGTAAGTCATTTTTATGTTTTGCTGAGAGTAAAATACAAATAAATGTATTTATTTTCCTTGCTTTTCTCTTTCGCTCTGTTTCTGTCTTTCACCAAAACAATAATCCCAATTTGGTGGTGTAGTGGTTGCCATGGTGACGTGTGCATAAGGATAATGGGGCAACAGTTAACCTTTGACTGGTTAAAAGCCCCAAGCAGAGGGAGGGGAGGGGGGGTGAGGTGGAGGGTGGTGG
>NW_024614554.1:0-2095 GCF_008729295.1 Plectropomus leopardus
GCAGCGTTTTATCTACATTTCCATTTTCTGTTTTCTTGAAACTCTATAAAACACTCTCAAGGTCTCAATATAATAAATGTGTTAATACTGATTTTTATCCAGCCTCAGCCCTCTGAGTATGTGTCTCTACACTAAATTTTTTTTCCAGTGATAAATGCCTAGACTATTAATAATTGACCATATGAAGGTATTGCAAAAGTTCACACAGGAAGACTTTCCTAATGCACACTCTAGTCTAAAGCTTGAAAGATCTACATCTACATTTATCCAAACACCTCCATAAACTGTGACAAAATAATCACCACGTTGTTGCCAAATTTGCAAAGTCTTTCTGCTTGTCTGTCATGTAAATAGGCAAATTTGTAACCATTTTTTTTGCACAACTCAGTAATATTTACCCTTAAACTGCTAAATAAGTGTACACGAATCTCTCATATTTTCCCCTTAGATTTATTTCTAAAACTTGTCTAAATTAAACTGAAGTTCAAGGTTTGTTTGGCTCAACTGAAAACCCAAAATTTCAGCAGCAGGCTAGCAGCTTTGTTTAAAAGGGACATGCTATGCTCATTTTCAGGTTCATATATGTGTTTTGGGTTTCTAACAGATCATTTTTAGAGTCTTCGGTAGTCAAAAATACTTTTTTTTTTCCATAGAGAAAGCTCCGGTTTGGCACCTTTCTCTTTAAACCCCCCTCCCAAGAAAAGTCAAGTCTGCTCTGATTAATCAGCATTTCTGAGTCTTTGTATCTTTGCATCTCTCCAAACTTCATTGCAGCCAAGGTAATTGAAATTCCTGAAAAATCCTCAATACAAGCTCCTAAACCAATATCTTAAGGTAGAGATGATGATACGTATGGAGTTTTAATGTAGACTGAGAGGCAATACAGCACTGAGTTTTGGCTGTTAACCTTTTGACATCCCCATTTGTGCAATACAACTGATTGTTTCAGCTCAGTTTCTGCACAGAATAACCTAATTAAGAGCGCCAGTCAAGCTCACGACTTATTGCTCTTCTGTCCCAATAGTATTCTGTTCATGCACATTTTAACCCTGTTACCTGCTGGGGTCTATAGTGTTGAGCTGTTGTCTCAGTGCTGCTCTTGCGTTTGATCTCCAGCCCCTTCCTTACTAATTGACCTCTTCACATGGGTGTCGCTATCTGTCGAGTCTGGTGCTGGAGGAACTACAATAAACACCAGCCTATTTGTTCCCGCATATATAATGTCACCAAATTGTTACAGTTCATGAGGTGCCATTGCTCAGAGACCTTGTACTCAGTGCTGGACTCCAAGTTTTAAAATGGAAATCTGCTGAGACCATGGTGGCCCCTGTAACCACCTTGGGTGAGTTTGCTACAGATCATTACTGCTTATACTTAGCAAAACAATGTGTCAGTGGCACAATCAACACATCTGTCAGTTTCCAATAAGCACCATAGTATTGCAGTGTATTAGCATCTAATGTAACCCCAATGACAAAGAGCCTCTCTAAAGGAATCTGCAATTACCAAGTTGTTCTTTAAATGTAGGCCCGTCTCCTTAACAAGGATCCATGTTCTGCTGGTAGGTTAATGGAGGAGGGGGTGGTAATTACAGTCCATGCAATACTCAACACTCAAACAACATCATCTGGAATTAAACTGGTGTCCTGAGCTTTTTAATGTGAGAATGAAAGATGATAGCTTAGATGAAATCTATACATCCCCGATTTCTCAAATAATAAATGCTGGTTTGTGCTTTTATCAGCATTTTATTTCCATTAAAGTGTCTCCCACTGTATCACCCACACTATGTATTACTATGGCTTGTGATGTGCGATGGGATAACCCCTTCCAGGAAGAGTTAAACTGTTGACACAAGATAAAGTTTAGTGGTGGAAAAATTGATTTTTCCCTGCTTTCAGCCTCACAGAAATCAAGCCCAGGAAATACCAACATAACAATGAACTGTCCGTGTTGATATAGTTATTCAGCCTCTTTGGAGACAAAGTCATCAAGCAATTATACAGGGTTGTTGCACTTGTTTTCTCAGTTCCTGTGTGTGTGTGTGTGTGTGTGTGTGTGTGTGTGTGTGTGTGTGTGTGTGTGTGTGTGTGTG
>NW_024614555.1:0-3199 GCF_008729295.1 Plectropomus leopardus
TCCGGTTGCTGGTTCAAGTCTCATCTGGGACAGGTGACGTTTGAAGACTGTCCAAAGCACAGAGCTAAAGGAAACGTCGACGCGAGGAAAGTGAAGGATGGTTTGGCTCAGCGGGTACCTCAGACGGTTAGTGTGTCGGAGGTTGCTGGTTCGAGTCTCAGCTGGGACAGGTGACTTTTTAAGACAAAGCACAGAGCTAAAGGGAACGTCAAAAACGTGATGCTGGGTTGAGAGACAGGAAGGACAGTCAGGAGACAAGAAGTTAAGTGAGAGACAAGAAATAAGGTTAAGAGAAAGGAAAGTCAGTGAAGTTGGGTTGTGAGACAGGAAGTGAGGTGAGAAACAGGAAGTTGGGTTGAGAGACAGGAAGGTTAGTCAAGTTACAACAGGTTACATTGACAGACAGGAAGTTGAGTGAAGGTAGAGGATGAGAGTATGGCTGCAATCAAAAAGCTCAAATAATCTCCTTTCCTAACCACTTTTCCTGAACCTCCAAAAAAAAGTCACGAGGTCAAGGACAGATGTGAAGGACAGTTCAGGAGGAATTAGGAAAAGACGATGGCGGTGTTTAGAGAAGCCGACTGCAGTTCTCGCTCTGTGATGATGCGACGGAGGACGTTATTGACGTACGTCTGCTGTGGTGAAACTACAATGTCCACATGAAGGACTACAAAAAGCACGTCCTCACCGGATTGGATATAATGCAGGAAAAAGGGTTTTTTTCGTAATAGTTTTATTTGTGTTTTCTTTTACAAACTTTATTTGCTGCCCTCTTCAGTCCATTTGTAACGTGGATCTTAAAAAATGTGCCATAAACTCTGAGTATTAATATTGTGATCATGACTCGCCTATACTTATTATTATGAATATCATTATTACTTTACTCCGCGCGTACTCACCACGTTGTTTAATGCACATTATAAAGGCTACACGAGGACAACCCGGTAAAAAAATATTACATCATCACCGAGGTGAGGATTAAAAATAAAGAGGAATAAAGCTGCCGGTCACTGCAGTAAAATGTAACATTGTCGCACTCACTCTCCCTTCTCTCATATTTATTGTTATGAACACGTATATGTACGCTCAGGTACTTTCTTAGCAAAAAGAGGTATTCGACTGCAGCCGATAAGAGGTGAAAATAGGAGGTGAAAATAGGAATAAGACCAGTAGAAGAGTCAGACAGTAGAAAGTGAGGACAGAGTAGTGAGGTGGGAAAGTCAGGAACTTGCACGACTCCCGAAGCGTGAGTCTGATGAAAGAAGATGATGCATCCCTCAGGTCAGACGACAGGGAGCAGTCCTAAAACGAAGGAAGTCCGTGCAACGAACACTTAAAACCGTTAAAAAAAACACAGTTGTCTCTTTGTCTCCTGAATTTTCATATCATGAATACTGAATTTTCCCTTTCAAGAATTTAGTTGATTATCCGATTCAGATGCAGATATCAGTCAAGTTTTCGACAGACGTCACTGCCGATACTGAATTTTCCGTTTCAACACCATATGACCCTAACATCAGCAAAGCAGACAGATATCGGCCAATATTTTATTTTATAAAATCCATAAAATATCATTTGGCTGTAAATTCAGACAGTTTAGACACTGATTGTAAAGCTGAGCAATATATCATTCTGGCTGATAAATCAGGTGAAGTTGTCCCGAATCAGGTAAATACAGTATCGGCAGATGCGTCTGTCGAAATCAAGGAATATCGGTAAAGAAACGTACTATATACTGTATATACTTTGTCCATTAGAGAGTACTGACATGTTTTAATATTTAAGTGGTATTTTGTTTGTCTCCTTGTCTTCTATCGGTAAAGTTTTCGCCGGTTCTGGCATTATCCCATTAAATTTCAGCCATGGATTTTGTACTATTACGTAACTGCTTCACATGTTAGGCTTGAACCGCCGTCTTCTCCCCTGAGCCACGCTGCAGCTACTCATACTTTTTTTGGACGTTCCCTTTACTTTTCGACACATTTGGACAGCAACCTTTGAAAGTCACCTGTCCAAAATATGGCTCAATCCCACAACCGGCCATTCAACCCACTGAGCTAAACCTCCTGACACTTCCACTGTTTTCGACATTCGTACGTCTTGAATGACGTCTTTAAAATAAAGATAAAGTTCGACAAAGTTCAGTCTCACAACCTGAAACACTCTGAGAGCTAAACCAACTGACACTGAGACTATTCTTTGGCGTTATTTTTCCCTCGGCCGTGTGGACAGCTGCTTGTAAAAAGCATCTGTTGAAGGTGAGATTTGAACTCATGATCTCATAGTCTGCAAGGAAGCGCTCTAACCACCTGAGCTACACCTGAGATGCTTCTCTGGGAAGCTTCCTGGCATTTGTTTTTCTTTAAAACAGTTTAGCCGTTTTTCATATAAAATATTTGGTGATTTTTTGTTTTTCTTGTAAAATTTTGGGTGATTGTCTTAATGACTTTTTTTCTGAAAATATTTTTGGCTTTTTGTATTCTTTACATTTTTTTCTCATTTTCCTTTTATAATATATATATAATAAAAGAAAATATGCCTTCCAAACCGAGGCCCACCAAAATGAAAATCACCAAAATTACACAATTTATCATAGCTAGAAACTGTAAGAAAATAAATGATTATAGCATTTCTTTAAATTTCAGATTTCCAACGGTCATTGAACACATCATGTGGGACAAACACTTCATGCATTTTCCCCGAGTCACTCAGGAAAATATTTATTTATTATATAATATATGCACACTTTTTTATAAAACATTCAGGGTAAAGCCTCAGACGGCCTGATGATGCCGCTGCTGGTGGCCGACCATCAGAGCGACATCGCCATCTGTAGAGCCAAATGTTAACATCATCATAAAAACTTCAGACTTACTTATCATAGAGGTTTTGACATGAATCCTCTACTGTTTAGAAAGTGTTTCCCAAAAACACCTCACCTCAGTATTAAACTCTGCTGCCTCGTCTCTGCAGTGCCCATGTGGGCGGTGGGCGCCATCGTGGTCGTGGTCCTCGCCCTCATCGCCTGCATGGCATTCTGCATCTACAAGAAGTGCTGCAACAAGGGCAAGAAGCCCAAAAAGGTCCGAGAGAGGAAGGGGGGACGAGGACGCAGGAAGAAGGACAAGGACGGAGAGGAAGGAGACGACAAGAAGGTGAGAAACGCAGCTGCAGAAGAAGAAATTTATCAAATATTTAC
>NW_024614556.1:0-2199 GCF_008729295.1 Plectropomus leopardus
AAAAAAAAAAAAAAAAAAAAAAAAAAAAAAAAAAAAAAAAAATGTGGGACATGTTGAGTTTCAGAATCTGAAGGAAAGAGGGGTCTTGATTGTTCTTTGCTCACTTCAAAGGTGTAGCATGATCACCTAATCACTGTTAGCTCTTTGGCAAAGGCATGGCCTATATAACAGCTCTGTGTCTGAGTATGGTTGTTGTTGTTGATCTTGATCTGGCTGAAACATCATCTGAATCAACGTGAAATGCATAATGCATATTAAGCCAGAGTGTCTGACACTTGTTTCCTGCTGTTTCTGAAACTCAACATGTCCCACATACAGCACACAGAAAAGCCAGCAGGGATGACACACGACTGTAGTCACAGATTTGGGTGTGTTACAAAATTCGAAACCCTCCTCCACATTAAAATCCAAAAGAGTACAAAATCACTTCAGCCAGAGATGGTGTTTCTAAGGTGTATTTTATGTGTTAGGTTGCATTAGCAATATTGGACGGCTTCCATTTTTACCACAGAGCACCACTTGAGTTGATACTTATATTATACTGAGAGACAGATAAAAGAAATTTTGGTCCAACAGTTGTGTTTTTTTGTTGTTTTTTTTCTCAGTTCCCTGCTGTTCCTGCGTGACTGATGAAAAGTGTTTGCAGTGCAGCAAATGTGAGAAAACATGCATTTATTAGCACACTACACGGAGCCTGTGATGATTCAATATCTAAATCAATAGATGCCTCATCTATTCACCTACGCTCAGATTAACATCTCTGTTACACACACTCACATACAAAGGGGCACACACAGAACAGACTCTCCCACATGAATTTTACTCAGAAGAAGCCGCATTGATTAATTTGAAAATTCTCGACAAACACTACATACACATAAACACACACATTTAGAGGCACAGACTCAAACGCTCACTTATGCAGACATTTAAAATCATACGTGGAGCAGGCGTGAATACTCAGACATCCCTCAGAAACACACACACAAACAGACACACACACACACACACACACACACACACGCACGCACGCACAGACACAGAGTCAGTCAGTGACAGTGGAACAGTGGAACGCAGCCTGGCCCGGGGCTACACTGGCTCAGTCAAGTTCCAGTGATTAGATGGAGCTGGAGGCAACATGACAGACAGAGCTGATGGCTGATCCCTGGGTTTAGGCTGAGACCCTGGGGAAAAGCGCAGAAAAAATGGGGGTTGTGTTGTGTTTGAGGAGCAGAAATTTTCATATTCACACCTCGGCTAAATGGTGCTGAGCCTGCAATTCAAACTGTGACATTTAGGAAGTGTTGCATTATTGTTTGTTTGTAGACCTAATGCTGCTAGACTAGCCAGTTTCTTATTGCCCATTTATAGTGAGTCTTTTACAGTTAGTTTCTGACAGCTTGTGGAACGTGTTACAGGGGAAATAAATTTTTGACAGCTGAAAATGAGCTGGAAGCGGCTCCTAACAGAGCAGGGACCTCACCATGAATTACTGGTTTAATATTGTATCTATAAGACTCTGTTGTCTTTTTTGCTTTATTTTCTAGATATCTCAGAAGCTTCTTATACGAACATGGCTCTCATTGTTTCTTAGGGCTTGTGTTACTTCCTTAAGCTTAACACTGAGCATACTTCACAAATGTGGGATTTAGTATTTAGCTGTAAGGAAACTTTCTCTCCATGGCTATCCTGAAATGTGTTTTTTTTCTTTTCTTTTTTTCAAAAAACAGATGTTGGAAAACAACAACACATCCTCATCCACGTTTGATGATTTAGGTATCCTTCCGCGTCAGCTGTTTACTCTCTGGTATGCCGTTACCGTGATGTCAACAAATGCACATGGTGGAATGAGGCAGCACGGTCTTTATGTTTACACAACAGCACATGGCATCCAACGCGGACCGCCAGGATGGTTAGGACTAGGCAAGAAAGTCATGGATGGTTAGGTTAAGGAAAAAAAATCTCACATCCACAAGGGAAGCGAACTGCGGACTTCCGCACAAAAGTCAGTTGTTTGTGGGACTTGCCCTACCTATAAGTACACTTGCGCTCCTTATATTATGTTGTAACCAGCAGCATTATTACCCGATGCTATCCTTCAGAGTTTAATGTGCACGTGTGCACATGGTTCTGTCTGGCCACGTTTTTATCTGATGCTGTACAGCCGTGCTCCAGGTTGATGCAGAAGGTGGCTTTTTG
>NW_024614557.1:0-1539 GCF_008729295.1 Plectropomus leopardus
CTCTCCAACAGCGACAATACACTCTTTGTGTTTGTAGAATTGTGGCAGGGCAGCATCAAGGTCCTGTGGAAAATACATCTTCATTAAGGGGCTGTTGTATGTGTGTGTGGGTGTGCAGCTAAAGAATTAAAGAAATTAAAGAAAGAAAGAAACTAAATGTATCCCTTCATTATGATTATGAAGTGATGGGTGTTAAAGCTCCTTCTAAAGATTATAGCTTTGCCTCCGCACAGCAGTCAAGTTGCACTTACAGTTTACATCCATGTCTGTGAAAACATGGATGCTTCACAAAATTCTTTCCCCACATCTTCAGTACTATCAGCTTTAATGTGGACACCCAAGATTAGTGTCTCCCCTTCTGTTCCTGAGTTATGATGTTGAATAATGGCCTGAAAAGTGTTTTTGCAAATCATTATGATGTCAAAGTAAAGTTGACCTTTGACCTTTTAGATAGATAATGTCATCACCTCATCATTTCATCCTATTAGACATTTGTGTTAATTGTTTTTTGACATAATTAGCATATGTTACTGTGAGGTCAAGGTGACCTTTGACCACCAAATTCTAATCAATTGAATCAAATTTTTGTTTTCCCTTTTTTTCTCTACTTTGTGCTTCTTAAGTAGACAAACGTTTAAGGATTTTCAAGGACCGTTGGACGCCTTTATAACAATATTCTGTCTGTAGCTCCATAAGTCAGAACATTTGAGGTAATCTTTGCTCAGCTGACCTGCTTCAACACGCTATTAAGAAATTGGATATGATTAAATTTCAGTGTGATGCCAAATTTTGTCCCAAAGGATTATTCAACTGAGAAGATGAAACTTGAAACTCTTAAGAGGATCAGCTTAGCAAGAAACTTTATGTGGAACAACTCCCTTTTTCAGCAGCAAAGCCCATTCTTTATGTTGGAGTGGTTGAGCTACTGTACAGGAAATGTATACATTTTTTGTATTTTCAATAAAAGCTTTATAGAAAATCATTAAAAAAATAAACCTTTATCTCCTCCAGAAGCCTCAGAAACACCCTCCCTCCCTCTGTCTCACACTCTGAACTGCCTCACCTCCTGTTTTCCTCAGCTGGGACACCACCGAGCTGTCTGGATACAGTTACTCTCAGAATCAATCAAGTAAAACAATGGAAAGATGGATGAGTTGAAGACTGTTTTACTACCTGAGGCGTCACGCTGCGCTGCTCGGGGCCCCCGCCAGCCTGCAGCGGATGGAGGCCGAAACATGGAGCCACCAGATCTGGATAACTGTGAGAAAAGAATTCAACAGTAACACCCTGAATAATAAACACAGTGTTATCCAGCTGAGAGCAGCAGGACAAGTTAATGTAAACATTTTTCCTCTTTACATTGTGTAACTGTGACTTCAGTGAGCGAGTACAATTACACAAGTTCTGCACTTACTGTCAGTGAAGATGGGCGATTCTGGCGCTTCATTTTGATATTTTTCTGTGTGCATTTCCTTAAGTTAATTGCAAGTTTACATGCAAAACACACAATTAGCTTCTAAAATAAAAGGGATTTCTATT
>NW_024614558.1:0-1547 GCF_008729295.1 Plectropomus leopardus
CAAAGTGTTTGGAAACAAAACTCTGAACTCACTTTACCGGACTTTAAGGTCAATTTAAGGTCAATCTTACGATATTTTAAGGTAAGTTTAAGGTTCATCTTCCATTAGTTTAAGATTAGTTTATGGTAAATCAAACATTATTTCAATGTTGGTTTAAGGTTAATCTAAAGTTAATTTAAGGTTAATTTAAGTTTAATCTAAAGTTAATTTAAGGTTAATTTAAGTTTAATCTAAAGTTAATTTAAGGTTAGTTCAAGGTTAATCTTATGTTTGTGAAGGTTAGTTGACAATTATTTGTTGGTTATTTTAATATTAGTTTAAGTTTAGTTAAAGGTTATTTTAAGGTTGTTTGAAGGTTATTTGAAGGTTAGTTTAGGATTGCGTTCATACCGACAGTGTGGATGGGCTTCCTGTAGGGCATCAGTCCGAAGCTGTACTGGAAAACTCCTCTGGCGTGAAACAGGGGCATGGCCACTCCCATGATGCTCTGCAGCCGGTTCTGGTCACACAAGACGACATGATTAGAACACGTGACAGAACTTTACAGTGTGCTGTTATCATGTGACCTGCGTCATGTGACCTGCATCATGTGACCTGCATCATGTGACCTGCATCATGTGACCTCTGACCTGCAGCCTCCTGAGCGGAGAGCCGCTGGGATTCTCCATCTGATCAAACAGCTCGTTCTCTCCGAAAGAAAATACGGGAACCAGGTGAGCTCTGCACGCACACACAGACGCACACACACACACACACACACACGGACAGGTGAGTCTGATTCAACATGAAACACACACACACACACACACCCTCAGTCAGTGTGCTGATTATAGCCCCGCCCATCATAGCCCCGCCCCCTCAGTAATCTCCACCCACCCGTGTTTGAGCGCCAGTTTGATGAAGCCCTTCCTGTGTCGGACCTGAAACAATAAAACAAACGTGGAGTCAATATTTATTTTAATCTAATGTTAGACAGTCGTACATAAACCCCGACAGACTGTTACCACAGCGACTGATTGATTGATTAATTAATCCATCAAGAGATGAAACGTGGGCATCTCTTCTCAAAACCGAATGATGTCAGACACAGGACAATCATTTGCATAAATCCCATAATACAACTCTCTAATACAGGCAGTAAAACAAACAAACAAACAAACAAACAAACAAACAAACAGGGACTGAAACAAGTAAAAACAATCATGAAGAACAACAGAAGGGAAACAAAAACCGTGTTGATCGCGTGTGTCCGTGTTCACAGGTTGGCCTCTGTGGTAGTTATCGTACACGTCAGTTTTATTTATAGAGCCAATCGTCACAAAACATGGTTTACCTCAGAGGGCTGTACAGCAGGCACCATCCCTCTGCCCCTAGACCCTCACATCATTCAGTGTTTCTCTTTAATAACCAAGACGATGCAGGGACAAATGAGACCATGGGGGGACAAATGAGACCATGGGGGGACAAATGAGACTATGGGGGGACAAATGAGACTATAGTGGCCCGCCATAGCCATAACATCATAGACGGCGGTGACTCGGCTGTGA
>NW_024614559.1:0-1236 GCF_008729295.1 Plectropomus leopardus
GGTTTGCCGCCTGTCTGCAGTAGTGCAGCTATGTATTTCGGTTTTTATTGTACAGATGTAAAATGTAAAAGTAGGAGCCAACATGAACTCTATGAATCACAAGAGTCAAAGACAAGCTGCTGTTAAAGTGTGTTTCTTTCACCTCAACAAACGTCTGTTTTTACAACCTCAACACTCAATAATAACGACGATCATGAAAGCTGCTGTAACACACACACACACACACACACACACACACATACACACACACACACAAAAGTGACGTGTTTGATGTTTCTGGAAGCAGATGATGAAAAGCGACAAACAGGCAGAGCGGCGGCGGCGGCGCTGCGTTTATTAGCAGCCGTCTGCAGAGAGAGGAGCGGCCTCATTATAAAGGACAGGAAGTGTGAGGAAAACAGTGATGAGCACGAATCAAAGGTGTCGCAGAAATCTACGGGAACGCGGTGGATCGTCCCTTTACGAGATAACGGCAGCAGCACCGTGTTTTAAATAAAGTTTCACACTTTGTTAACAGCCTGAGAAACAGCAGCAGTTTCTCCACGTTTTCACACTTTGTGCAGGAAAAAATAAAACACACTTTCAACAAGTGTTGCAGTTATTTTTAGCATCAAATCCTCAGATTTTCTTTTCTCTCATTTTTATGAAATTTATGAAAATATCTTAGTCACACTTTTACTGTAATTTTTCTATTTTATATTTAAGTTCTTGAGTGTTGCAGTACTTTGCCTTATTTTCATTAATAAGAATTTATGGTGACAATCATTTATTAATATATTTATTATAGGATTAACCTAGTGAGCGTCAAACGTGGACACTCTGGCCTTCCCACGTCACAGCCCAGCGTCGATTAAAGTTTGCTCAGAATCGCTCGTGTGGACGACAGACTTTTGTTTACATTTTAAGATATTTTGCTCGAATTTGGCAAATATTTCTTCATATTAAGCCCTCCTCAAAACATAATGACGAGGAACGCACCGCTCTCAGACTGTTCGGCCGTCTCAGCTTCACGTTCTGTTTTTACTGTTTTTTAGAAATAATTCACAGTTTATTTGTGATCTGCAGAGCGATTATATTAAACTCTGCTCTGACTCCAAGACTGAGCGACCTCAGGCTGAGCTCAACAACACAACTTCCTGTGTGAAGACAAACATGTGAGTCACTGAAGCCGCCGCCTGGATCCAGTCAAACTGGTCTGTGTGTGTGTGTGTGTGTGTGTGTGTGTGTGTGTGTGTG
>NW_024614560.1:0-1911 GCF_008729295.1 Plectropomus leopardus
AGTTTTCCAAATGCCATTTGTTTTAATGTCACCACATCAGGGTAGGTGAACTTACAACACTCATGTTTTCTTCCTGGCAAGGATGCTCAGAGCAGAGGATCCAATGTCTGCTAGCCAGCTGTACCCTGGACAACATAGTGCAGATTCAACAAAAATTGAGTATTTAAAAAGAATTTCACAGTAAGGTAAACTAGTAAAGGCAATTCATACAAGGCTCGGCACAGCGGGTATTGAGGCAGAGTAAGAAAAAACAAAACTCACCGACAAAACTTGTCAACAAACAGCAGGTAATTCTGGTCTACCCTTGTCTCTGCCACAAGACAAAAAAGAAAAAAAAAATCAAATTTTATGTCAGAATAAACACTGGGGGCAAAACTGTCCCAAATGTAAAGTAATTACTGTCAGTTCATGTTTTCTTTTTTTGTCTTAAATTTAATTCCAAGTGACATTAATAAAAATCTTAAAAAGTCTTAAATCTAACTTGCCTTCAGCTGTAGAAACCCTGTACAGAATGAGCAGACAGTTAAGAAAAACTCTATTAAGCCTTTGCATTTTCATTAGAGCTTCACCGTGTTCTCAACTCAGAGAAACACACATGCACGTACACACACACACGCACGCACGCACGCACGCACGCACGCACGCACGCACGCACGCACGCACGCACGCACACACACACACACAGACACAGACACAAAAAAAATGGCAGTTTTGGTTTGTTTAATGCAACATTTTTGTTGTCACACTGCTCACTGAGACATCTTAACCTTAATTATAGTTACTGGGAATTGTCAGACTGTAGAAGAGCAGTTCTGTATGATTTAATGAATCACAGACCGTCATACTGAATATTATTTCTTCAGAAAATGTGACAATTGTTCAAAGATTGTGACAGTGATCCCCAAAAAGTACAAGCCTATCAAATTTAATTGATATGTGAACTTCAGATCCGCAGTTAGTAATACATCTTTTAAATCGCTACTGATGTGTACTCGAGTCTTTTATAGTTCAGCAGTCTTTTTGATTAGTTTATGTCACAGTTTATTTCAACAGCTCACTAAAGTTGATCTTGCAGTAGCACACTTACTCAACAGGGTGCCGCCAGTGAAAAATAAAAACATTGCACTGACGGGGAAAATAAAAACTTTACGCCATTATCGTTATTTAAAATGTGCCTCTGTACCAGCAATTTGTGGTTATTCTTCTTATGAGTTAGACAAAGTCTGGAGCCTCAATCTTTACTATCAACATCTGAAAGAAAACTTTAAAAGTGATGCATTCTTCCCATCCCAGCATCATTTTTACAAATTGCAGAGGAATATTCTGCATGTTCAAAATCTGAAAGCTTTCAGTTGATAGAGGCAGATATGAGGCGAGCATCTGGCAGGCACTGATGTCCTTCAGTGGGGCCCTGCGTCTCTTTGTGTTTCAGAGGGACAGTAGAGCGAGCGCGCATCATGAACTTCTCATCATACAGTAGCAAGGAGTGTGTGTTTGGGGTGGGGAGGGGGTGTTATGTTCATTAGCACAGTCAAAATGCCTGGAGGCATAAGCAGAGGAGGAGTGAGGGAAAGAGAGCGGGGAGGGAGGGGGTGGCTTGTATGGAAATTGACCAGTGTGCTGTAACTGTTCATCTGGTGTAGGCCTTTGAAGTGAGCTGTTCAACACTGCAGCCGGCCTTGTTCTTGATAATTGCCTAAATGATCTCCGTGGAGCGCGGGGTTGTGTTACAACTGAACTAATCCAGGGGCAACCCGCTGATTTGACAGAGAGCTCTTCGCTATGTCAGTCTCAACCCCCCCCCTCGCCCAAACAACAGCCTATCTTCCATTCTGTTTCGTCTGTTTATTAGACGAACACAGCAGGGGGTGTCATGGTAGTGATGTGGGTTCTGGAGTTGGGGTGCGGGGC
>NW_024614561.1:0-1255 GCF_008729295.1 Plectropomus leopardus
ATTGTCTAGCTTACATTTTCTGTGATATGGTAAATCACTCAGGTTAATGATGAAGAATGCATAAATTAAAAACCACAAACAGAGAGGGACCAAAAAAGACACAAAAGACGTAAAAGAACTGCAGAGAGACATACATGGAAAAAAACGAAACAACAAAAAAAACCACCATCAAAATCACCAAAAGAGAAAACAAAAAACAACACCACACAATTACCTCAAAGGGACACAAAATGACCAAAAAGCACAGAAGTACCCATAGGAACACAAAATGAAGCGAAAAACACACACACACACACACACACAAACACACACACAAAACAATCAGAAAAGTCAAAAAAATATCTTAAAGGGGAATAAAATGACAAAATAAGATACATAATAATAATTAACTCAAAGGGACAGAAAATGTCAAAAGAAAAGACAAAAAAAAATTAACTCAAAGGGGCACGAAATGTGTCAAAACTGGAAAAAAGATGCATAAAAGACACACAAAATGCACAAAAAAATAAGGACAAAGTCTGTGTGTCTTGCCCGTCTGTAGAAGAGGTGGTGGGGAAAGTTTCCCTGTGCAAGGTAAACTTCCCTTTAATTCAATCCAGGATTTGACACTGGTGGAGTATGCACATTCACAAACACTTAAGGTAACAGAGTATTTCTATGCATATACCCTTGCCATGAGACACAAATGCACATTTAGTGTGATTTATCCTTAACAACTTTGAATAATGGAGTACAAAGTGAGAAATATTAAATGAACTGGAAGTGCCTCCATGATCTCCCACCCAAGACAGATTAGTGGGAGGTGGAGGAGGCACCTTCCTGCCTTCCTGCCACAGAGCAGAGTGTCAACTTTAAAAGAGCATCTCTTTCCTTTGGGCTGCAGGGTGGTGGATAATGCTTTTGTGCAATCCATCCATCATGGCTAGGTGTGTGTGCACAGCGTGTGCATGTGCTGATTGCATGCAGGTAGCATTGCTCTCCTCAAGGCTGAGTGTGGTTATGGAAGGGGGGGGGGGGGGGGGCGGCTTCTGGGTGGATGCAAAGCAGGCAGAGCAGACACGACAAGAGACAAGGACTCTCACTGTTGTCAAGCGGGGGTGGTTTATTTATTTGTTTGGGGGATACTGGAAGCATCTTGTTGCTGATGAAGAACTGATGCTCTCAGACACATTGCAGTGCCAGCGGTGGTGTGTGTTTTGTGTCAAAGGCTACCTTTTTAACACAAAGTATTGTCATACAGATTGGTTGGATGGAC
>NW_024614562.1:0-1036 GCF_008729295.1 Plectropomus leopardus
GGCCCTGATCTACCAAAGACATCGTAAAAGGGCATGATTATTGCAGAATTACTATTAGTAATTCTGCAGTTAATAATAACAACAAATAATAATAACAACATTAGTGCGAAATACAAGCTGCAGAGTAAAGCCCTCTTTGATTCTGAGGGACTGAAACCAGAATCATGTTGCAAATACCAGAGGTCAGTTCAGGCCAGTTGAAACATGGTGACGGGGGGGTCAGAAGTCTAACAGAAGTAGTGCTGTGGTGTGTTTCTGCCATGTCAGATGACTGTTGGCTGAATGTCAGACAGTAGAAGAACAGAACACATAGAGATGCTGAGGTAAATTTGATTTACAAGCTTTTCTTTGACATTTTGGTAATAAGGAAGTTGTGGCACATTACTTTAAAATTTGCAGCAGGAATGTAAATATCGACGTATATCGCCTCAAACAACAAATGCATTTTAACACACCATATCAACTGATACCTAAAGCTGCCTTTCTTTCTATAAAAATCAATTTGCAGTTGCCATATTAAAAAAAAAACTGACTCTTACATTGTATATTGTATTAGGACCAAAGCATGTGATAAAAGTTACATTTTTGTAAATTTGCAAGGCCAGTACAGAAAAGGCATTTCATTATTCATTTTATGAAGTTTCTCTGGTGTGTAATAAGTTATATATAGAGTTCTGAAGAGAAAACGTCAATTAGACTGTCCCTAAACAGACATTACTCTCAGCTCTGCCCCCTCTCTTCTCTGGAGCCTGTCATTTGTCACTTTAACCACCAGATGGAGATGTAAGACTCGACATCTCTTGTAACACGTCCAAGGTTTTTTTTCTTAAATTACATCAGGATTCATGTGCTTTGATAAACTGGCAAAAGACGCACTTTTTAGAGGACATGCAGCATAATCCCACCACGTGCTTGTGTTGGCCTCAATCCAAAAAAGTTTGGCCTGTGTAAGGGGAATAAATGTGGGGGTTTATATACAACAGCTGCTATTTTTTCTTTATTCTGACCAAAACATGATAGAAAAGATGTTTGATTC
>NW_024614563.1:0-1141 GCF_008729295.1 Plectropomus leopardus
AAATTGAAAAGGTGCTTTAAGAATTCTAATAATTTTATAACACAACTTTAATATACAGTTCTGAAATTTCCCCAGCTCATTTTTATTTAAAAAAATAATAATTTAAATAAATCTTTTAATTTCTTGCAATTTGTGAAACATTTACTACCAAGTGGCAAAATGGCCAAATACTTGTAAAAGGCAGAAAGCAGCACAAGAACCTCACCCCAAACACAGAATATCTGTAGAAAGGACCCAAAAGTTTTCATGTGATCATCAGTAAATCAGCCCAGACATCAGGTTGAAAGTCAAACCTTTCTCAGATGCGGAAAATACAGAGTGAGATCTGTTAGATCAGAAACACACACAAAACTTTCAATGACAGCTCATACAACAAGATAAAACACAACATATATTAGAATACAATACTCTAAACATAGACTTCCCTCTCCCCGGCCACTTCGTCCAGCTCTTCCCGGGGGATCCCGAGGCGTTCCCAGGCCAGCTGAGAGATGTAGTCTCTCCAGCGTATCCTGGGTCTTCCCTGGGGCCTCCTACCGGTGGGACGTGCCCTGAACACCTCACCAGGGAGGCATCCTGGATGCATCCTAATTAGATGCTGGAGCCACCTCATCTGGCTCTTCTCAACACGGAGGAGCAGCAGCTCTACTCTGAGCCCCTCCTGGATGACCAAGCTTCTCACCCTATCTCTAAGGGAGAGCCCAGCCACCCTACGGAGAAAGCTAATTTAGGCCGCTTGTAACCGCGATCTTGTTCTTTCTATCACTACTCAAAGCTCGTGACCATAGAAGAGGGTAGGAACGAAGATCGACTAGTAAACCGAGAGCTTTGCCTTTCGTCTCAGCTCCCTCTTCACCACGACAGATTGGTGCAGCGTCCGCATTACTGCAGACACTGCACCGATCTGCCTGTCAATCTCCCGCTCCATCCTTCCCTCACTTGTGAACAAGACCCCAAGGTACTTAAACTCCTCCACTTGAGGCAGGGTCTCATCCCTGATCTGGAGGGGGAACTCCACCCTTTTCCAGCTGATAACCATGGCCTCGGATTTGGAGGTGCTGATTCTTATACCTGCCGCTTCACACTCGACTGCAAACCGATCCGATGAGAGCTGGAGGTCACGGCCTGATGAAGCCAACAG
>NW_024614564.1:0-1483 GCF_008729295.1 Plectropomus leopardus
GCCCCTGGGCAACTGCCCAGGTTGCCCATATGGTAGATCCGGGCTTGCCTGCAGTGTTAATCAGTGCTGTTATCAACACATAGATCAGCACACATCACTTACTTTGCATCTGTATGCCTCGGGCATTCAGATGTCCCAGCATCATTTTGTACCCTGTATTGGGATGATGACTGAAGATCTCCTGCACCACTGCATCCAACTCTTCATCGTCCATCTTGCTGAACGAGTCAGATATGCTTATGAACAAGATTTCAGCTATTTGGTCAGGTGAAAATAGGGCACTGGGTCTATTTAACTCTTTAAATGTGTTGACTTACACTACATTTTATCATGCTTTAGCAGTCTCACAAAATTTTTAAACACACACACACACACACACACATACACACACACACACAAACACACACAAGATGAGATGATTGGATGCACAGATTTTATTGAAAGCTGCCATCCAAACAATTTTATTAACTGAATAGCATCACGCAAAATTATTATTCACTGTGGGAGTTTCCTGGGCCGCCAAACCAGTGTCATCTGTGTCTCTTCTGACTACGGTATGTCTATTTGACCTCAGTTGTGCATCATATTGTTAACGCAAAAGTTGGTAAAATATCCCGTGGACTAGCAAACAAGGACAGATAGCAAGTTAACGTTATATCTTAAACAAACTTTCATAGATGTAGATACACTTCCATTGTAACACAGTTTTCTAATAAATACATACAATTCTGTAACATTTACTTATGGCAGCTGCAACTCTTCTCAGGTGCTCACTTACCTTATGCCATGCTCTGCCATCTTGCGATGAACTGTCCTTTCACTTACTCCAAAAAGTCTGGCAATATCACCCACGGACAAACCTGCAAGCAAGAAGCTTTCCAGGGCTTCCAGGCAGCATATAAGGAGGGTGCTATGAGCCACTTCTTCCAAAATATTAAAAGTGACAGGATCAACCTCTGTGTCCATGAATGCCGCTAACTGAGAGACACTGTTAGTCAGAGCGTCCACACAAAAAAGTAGGTAGTCCTGACTTACAGTGTTATTTTCAGCAAGATCAGCTAAGCACCTTAGCTCCCTGGCGATCTCCTGACTTGAAGCAGTCATTTTAGTTTTCTTTTTTTTTTTTTTAACCTGACCTGTTCGGCAGCTTAGGCATGCAGTATGAGAGGTCTGGATGCCTTGAGGTGCCATAACAGATTTGCTCTGCAAAAGAGGAGTCTGACATACTTCCTCCTGTTGCAGTCCGTACTGAGATTTATTGGCAAGGCTACCGGACAGCACAACGTTAGACTGGATAGGAAGAGAGAAAAGAGAGAGGTTGGGGGACACAGAGGGGAGGGGAAGACACAAGAGACAACAAAAACAACAGCAACAATAACAACAATGATAATGACAACGGTGACAACAATGCTAATTACAATAATGACAGCTGCAAGTATTTACAACAGTATTAACGGTGGAAGCAGGCAGGAAATGAGTAAAA
>NW_024614565.1:0-1038 GCF_008729295.1 Plectropomus leopardus
TTATAGCTTTTTTAAATCTAATTTTTTCTTCTCACGTTTTTGAAAGATATCACACCCATTTGGTCTGATTTTAAAGGTTCAAAGCTGCTGTCACTGACCACCAGAGGAGCATGGTGGAACAGTGGCCATCAGGGGGAGCCACACTCCATGTGCTTCTTATCATGGATATAAGTGGTACTTGTGAGCATTAGTAAGTTACAGTGGTTGAAAGTTACTTTACTCAAGTACTTCAATACAAATTTGAGGTATTTGTACATTAATTGAGAATATCTTTTCTATGCAAGGTGAAACTTTTACTTCTTGTTCCATGTAGATCAGATGGGTTATGATATCTCCATATGTCCAGTTACTTTAGGCAAATGTAAATTGAATAAGATTGTTCTTTCCATCCTTGGATCTTGAAGGGTTTCTGACTAGTTGGTGTGACCACACCATATTAATCTGCTAATTAGTTTCTTCATTCAACGACTCAATGTTTGCTTTGTAAAAACAGTGAAAATAATGGGAAATGTTCATCACAATGAGCCAGAGCCCTCCACAGTGTTTGCTCAACATTATTACTAATACATCACAATATGACGTGTACTTTAAACATCACCAGGAAGATATGAATATAAGCATAGAACTAAACAGATAAACAAATATACACAGACAGCTGTTATATACAAATGTGTAGGTGTTCCATCAGGTTCAGTGCTGAGCCCCTTTTATAATTGTGTCAGTGTGGACGTAAAACTCTACACTGATGACACTGTTTAGACATATGAACACACAGCAAAGTGAGCTGCTTTAAAGCTATAAGTGCTACAAAATGATTAAACATCAGCATCATCATCAGCTTAACAGAGTCGCTCTCGGACTTTTAGATTTATGTGATGCAGCTTTTTGCTTCTGGCGATTTCATTTACGCTTCAGAACACACAAAAACTGTGTTCATGTATGAAGATTATCATGCTAAACAAAACGTGAAAGTGTCATAAACTTGCGTTCATCAGAGAGCTTATTTTTTGGCAATAATCGCAAATCCCATTCAAAAAT
>NW_024614566.1:0-1459 GCF_008729295.1 Plectropomus leopardus
AAAAAAAACTTGAAATAGTTGCTTATTTGGGAGCTATCCATGGTGCTGAAAAGCAGCTTAATCCATGGCTTTGTAACTTTTCATTTAAGCATTAATTGTCACCATATAATAATCAATAATAAAGCAAATTAGTTACATTACCAGTTCATAAAGGGTGGTTTATGAGAAAGTGGAACCAAACGACTTTTTCTCTTCAAACAAAATAAAATAACTGTGTGGGGGATCACATGGACATTGTGTGCCCAACCATTTGAGGACGAAAGTCATGTACCCAATTTGGAACAGGCAGATTTATTACTCAGTGGTTAAGGTGGGTTAGGCAAGTACTGGTCAGGTTTAGGGGTATTAAGGGTTTGGGCAAGTCTCTGGAAAATGAAAGCGATTCCATGAAATTTTCCCACAGGTGACATGAGTAAACATGTTTGTGTGTGTCAGTCCCCTTTAAAATTAAAATACTTGGCATTTTTCAGGCAGAAATACATAAGCACTGCAGAGCTCTCTCCCTCTCTCTATGTATGTGTGTGTGTGAGAGGCAGATGGAGGTTACTGTTAGGTGAAGCCTCTGTAGATTTACCCTCCATTTCACTGTCCATCAAACACAGTATGAGCGTGCACACACACACACACAAACATATAGCATAGTAAATCAGCGCTGTTCATTCTGGTGAGACCTGATTGCTCCTCTTATCTCCTGAAGTCCTGGCACTCTTTTCAATCTTTCTATTCTATTCTCCTCTTAGCTTGGATTCATGTCAGAGATCTTTCTTTTAGAGATCTTAGTCCAAATCAAGTCTTCATAATAGTTTAATATCTGTTTCTGTCTGTTTCTTGAGCATTTTTCTGTTTTTGTTTCTGATTTGCCAGGCTCCTTAGAGTTCTTTTATGAAACCTATGTTCCTACGTTTTCCCACAGGAGCTCTTTTAGCAGAGATGTCAAGCAATCCAGCTCCTGACACATCTCATCTAATTATATATTTAGTCAGCAAATATGTCTAAATAAGGTGACATTCATTATATATGTGGAATTTGCTGTGTGAAGTAGCGGCTCTTTTTTTACCTGAAGGCTAATGTGTATTTTACCAACAAATCTTTCTGATGTCAGTGAGGTTTCCCACCTCTACTATAAAATAAGAACCTTAACCTCGGTGCATGGTATTGCTAGAGCAGGCATCTGAAGAAGAAATCACAGAGTGGGAAACTAACATTAATTAATAACCTGCGAAAACTTAATTGTGATAATCTTAAAACATCAATTAATTAATCAATCAGTCAATCAAGTACACAAACACATGGATAAAAAAAGCAAGACTTTATAATTGATTAAAGCACTAAATTAGGAGCACTCATTAAAACCGGGAACTGGGAAAATGCTACGATTGTTGAGGAAACACCAGAGGCAGACTAAAATCTAAAGATAAAAATATTTAAACAAATAGGTTATAATAATACTAACAATAAT
>NW_024614567.1:0-2432 GCF_008729295.1 Plectropomus leopardus
ATTATTATTTATTGGGTTTATTTAGTTGTATTTTGTATGAATAATAATCTAAATCTGCAAAGAAAGTCAAATCACTGCAGGGGAGTAAAAAGTAGAATATTATGGTGTAGTTGTGTAAAGTGTTCACTCTGGTTACCATGGTTACCATGCAGCTGATTTTTATACGAGTTTTTTGGATGTATCAATGCGGGCTGTTGGCTCCCTGCTGGAGATAACGTTAGTTAGCTGCTCGGATCACACAGACAAATAAGTTTATATGTTAAATCTTTTGTCAATATGAACACAATGTCAGGTTAGTAAGTAGTAAAATTCAATGATTCATTTAATTTTACTGAAACCGTGAGCAACAAAAAGACAGTATTATCGGTATAAAGAGATATGAAAAAGTTAATAGACGCAGAAGAACATTTTTAATAAAAGTGATAAAAAAATGTTCAGTTAACTATATTCATAATTATAAATCTAAAATTATTTTTGCAGAATTATTTTTATTTGTAGGTATTTCTCGCTTTGTTTGTTGTTTTTTGATTTGTTTCCTCCTGTTTTTGTTTTCTAGGTTTTTTGGCAAACTTTCAGGTAATTTTCTTGTACTCGGGTCAGGTCTTCTTTTGTTGATCATAACCTTTTTCAATTGTTTTTGAAAAAAGTAAAAAATAATAAATAATTATCCATAATTAATAATTGTTTCAAAAAGTTAAATAAATAATTTGATTGTATTTTCCATCTTTGATGAGCAACAGTTTTGTGTGAAAGGCAATAAAAGCTCATCCTATATAAACATCTGTCCAAAATATAAGCCTGCAGTTCAGTGACTGAAGCAAATTATAACCCGGGCTGTTCACTGAAGTTTTACGATACTCAAGTACAAAGTTGTACTTCAGAATTGTACTTGAGGACAGAACTTGAACCTGGAGTCTTGTTTATGATTTTTCAATGATCAGAAAGTAAAACAACAACAAAAAAAGAAAAACAGATATGAGATATTAAAGCAGAGCAGGTCAACGGCCTGTACTGAAAACGCCACCTGTTCAGACCCTCCTCCCTCCTTTAACTCCTCCACAGGTGATTTAAAGCCACTTTTGATCTAAATTCGGATGATTTCACTTCAGAAGTGTTGAAATGTTTGTTTGTGTCGGAGCCGCTGAGTGAGTCTGTCTGAGCAGGAAGTTGATGCCTGAGGCCTTTTACTCTGCAGAGGAAATAAAAACAGGCTGACAGCGCTCCGTGTTTACCTATCAGCAGACGATGATGTCAGCTCACCTGTCGACCTTTTTTACGTTTAACGCTTTAACAGTCACAAAATAAATATACAAAATAAACCAACAACAATAAATACTAACAATAATGAATCTAGTAAAAAAAAAATCTGTTTAAAACAATAGGTAGAAAAATACAAATAGTCAATTCAATATAATTAAATAGAACTGATTAGAATTACAGTATAATAAAAATACTTCGTATTAAACCATAAAATGAATCTGGGTTTTGCAAAGTTTTTAGTGAAGCAATTTGACTGCAAAAAATTTCAACCACGCAGTTAGAATGGCTGTTAAAGGGTTAAAGACGAACAGAAACTAAATGATTAAAATTCTGCAGAATTACAAACAGGATTTTACAGCATCACTGACAGAGGAGAGATGAGGACAAATAAGAGCATCAGCAGGAGGAGCAGCAGGAGGAGGAGGAGGAGGAGGAGGAGGAGAAGGAGGAGGAGGTCCCGAGATGTGTGACGCTTCGTGTGAAAGCTTTCAAGTGGTAACCATGGTAACCACTCTTGTATGAATGCTCTGAGGGAACGTGAACGCAGCGCAAAACAAACAAACTGATCTCCAGTCAGACCAGTTCAACTGGTTTCATACCAGACAGTCAGTCAGTCTGTCAGTGTGTGTGTGTGTGTGTGTGTGTGTGTGTGTGTGTGCACTCTCCAAACGCAGGATCCGTCCCCCCGCTTTTATTGCTCCAGTCAGAGTGTGTTTTAAATATTCATCCCTTTTCCACTGAAGCCGGCGTTGCATTAAAATTCCCTTTGCAGCGCTAATGGCTATCGGCCCGCGAGGGGAGGGGAGGGACGAGCGAGGGGCGAGCGAGGTGGAAGAGAGAGAGAGAGAGAGAGAGAGAGAGAGAGAGAGAGAGAGAGGGAGAGAGAGGAAAACAGGACAAGACAACCAGGGATTAAATACATTTGTTTTCTCTCGTACCAAATTAGTATTGACGGCAGCTACCTCCCTACACACACACACACACACACACACGCACACACACACACACACACACAGAGCCATGGCGAAAACCCAGCCATGTTGAAAATTAATTACTCGAGTGTGTGTGAGGTGATACTACACACTCTCTCTCTCTCACACACACACACACACACACACACACACACAGTACACAAACACACAGAAACAGACACACAGAAGTGAAAGTGGCAG
>NW_024614568.1:0-1473 GCF_008729295.1 Plectropomus leopardus
AACAACAACACAACAACACGATAACATAACAACAACACAACAACATAACAACAACACAACACAACAACAACACAACAACATAACACGATAACAAAACAACATGACAACACAACAACACAACAACAACACAACAACATAACAAAACAATGCAGCAACATAGCAACACAACAACACAACACAACAATATAATAAAACAACACAACATAACAACATAACACAACAACACAACAACATAACAACAGAACAACAAAGTTCAAAGTGCGGGCAGATTGAATATTAAAAACAAGTTTCCAAAGATGCTTTTTTCAGCGTCTTTAAATTAAGTTTAAAATCTGCTTTCAAATGAACAAATGAACGAGGGGTTAATGAACCACCTGAGTCATCACTTCAGCTCAGGTGTTTTTAACCCTTTCTGCCCCGCTCGTCTCAGTTTTTAACCCTCCTCCTCTCCTGTCTTCCCTCTCAGCAGGTGGCTCAGCCGTCACAGGATGGTCCTGACCACGAATCCCCTGTTGAAAGCAGTCACACGACACCCTGAAGGACGGCGTCAGGTAATATCGCCGCCGGTAACCACGAAATAAAAGCAGCACGAGGGCGCTCACATGGCGCACAAACAGCCAAATTTCATGCAATAATTCGGCACCGAAACCGAACCATTGTGACTTCGTCGCCTAATCCGACCATCACGAAGGTCCACACTGTTAAACATAACGACGTGCTGCTTCATCCTACCGTGTGCATTTGCTGACATCACAGTAACGTCACAGAGCGGCGCCACGTGACGAGACGCGATGAGAACGTGCTGATCGAACGGGAGGGAGCGATCCGTCTCTAGATGTTCCGTTTCCACGACTCGAATCAGCTGACGCTCGTCTGTCTGATCGTCGATGTTGATTCGTAACGGAGATCAAAAAAACAAAACTCCGCTTTTCACCAAAGTTCTCGTGTTGTTTGGTTCAGATCGAACTCAGCGTTCACACACAACAATAAAGTGCAAAAGGTCAAAGTTTCTACTGTCATGTTTTCAGCCTGAAGACTGAAAATCTGCTTTTCATGTTTTGGAGTTTTTGTCACTAACGAGCCTCCGTACGCACACGGAGATACTGCGAGAGACGCCCACAGGAATGACTGAACAAACACACACAGCCCTGCTGCACCGAGTGTGTGTGAGTGTGTGTGTGTGTGTGAGTGTCAGCCGTCCTCTGGTCGTCTCTCAGGTCGTCTCCCAGGTCAGTCTCCGTCCTTTCTTCCACATTAAGTATTTAATCTCAGATTATTCAACACGTCTGTCCACAGCTGCACAGAGGCATGATGGGAAACTTTATGTTTGTTTCACTGATGAGGAAACGTGCGTGTGTGTGTGTGTGTGAGTGTGTGTGTGTGTGTGTGTGTGTGTGTGTGTGTGTGTGTGAGTGTGTGTGTGTGTGTGTGTGTGTGTGTGTGTGTGAGTGTGTGTGTGTGTGTGTGTGTGTT
>NW_024614569.1:0-708 GCF_008729295.1 Plectropomus leopardus
GTGTTTACGTCTCACTGTACATCACAGCAGCTGACACATCAGTTTTCTGTGTTTTAGCACGAAACATCTCGCAGCTGATGAGTCACCCGAGCATGACTCCTCTCAGGCTCATCAGACCCTCTGAGATGTCGGACATTGTTGGCGGCGCCTCCATCTGCAGCAGCTCATGCGTCTGTGGCGGCCGTTTTGAACTTGGCTTTGTTTGTCAGCGTGTCAGCGGGATGTTTGATGCCGCTCTGCTTTTTGTGATGGTTGACTGCAGCGCTTTTCAGAGCAGGAATGAGGACCAGGCGTGTTTCCAGTGGGCATTTCAGAGGGAGGGGCACGTTAGGCCCGTGCTGCGTCTGAGTAATCCTGCTCTACCGTGACCTATAGGGGAGGCCGGGGTCGGTTGGCACGCATCTATTTTCTGGTGCTTTGAAAGTCACGAAAACAAAAAATGTAACATGAAAATGTTTGCTTTGTTGACCTGCAGGCGTCTACTGGGTTAAAACATCTGCAAGTCAAAGTTTTTTTGGTGATGGTAACTTTTCAATTTTTTGGATATCAAAAGTAAAACGTTGTTTTTTTGACCAAACGTATGACAGAAGGATCTGAAAGTCCATGATGAGTGATTGTGGTTTAATAATATTAGTCTGTCAGAAAATTGGATTAAATTTGAGCGGGTTGGTTAGCACATGTTGGTAACCATGGTAGTTACTATTATGG
>NW_024614569.1:785-1110 GCF_008729295.1 Plectropomus leopardus
AGGACAAAAACTATTCACAGAGTCCATCACTTTATTTTTATTGTGAATTAGAAAAGGTTTGGGGGCCATTTGGGACCCCATCAGGGGCCAGATTTGGCCCGCGGGGCTGTAAGTTGAGCATCGCTCCTTAGTGTATGGATGAAATGTTCTCCTAGCTATGAGGGGCAGACGGGGAGGATGAGGAAGAGGATATCCCCCTCCTTACGGCGTTGTGAGGGATTTGCCGTTCGGACAGGACGTCAGTCGAGCAGCTGCAGCAGCAGCCGTTAAAATCCTCTGTGTTTACGTCTCACTGTACATCACAGCAGCTGACACATCAGTTTTC
>NW_024614571.1:0-1045 GCF_008729295.1 Plectropomus leopardus
TTAAAATAATGTTTTAGGTTATTTTCTTGTCACTTTTTACTAAATTCTTGCAATTAGTGGGACATTTCTTGTCAAGTTCATCATTGCCTATTTTTCCATTGTTTTCTAAACCAATTTGCTCAGGATTCAAAGGGTCAAATAGCTTGTGAAAGGAACATGAATGCAGTACATTAAAACTGATGTAGATACAGGTTTCAGAGGGTTAACCTGTGGTGTTGTGATTTTTATTTATTTAATTATTTATTTTTAAATAATTTCCAGTTCTTTCTAACAATTCCATTACCTTACAAACCAAGTGTGTTTTGGCCACATTGGCACTGTGGTACTGCAGTTTAAAAACTGCCCAATCATTGTAGATGGTGTATGTGTGTGTGTGTGTGTGTGCGCGTGCGTGCGTGCGTGCGTGCGTGCGTGCGTGTGTGTGTGAGTGTGTGCGTGTATTAAAAAGAACATGATGTGTGTCTTCTATTTATAATCAAGACCAAATGGTCACAGACTGGACTTCTGAAATCTCATTACGCTGTTGTCCACCTGCAGCGGTTGTCCAGCTCACCTAAATGTCATCACTAACTGGAATTTAATCTTGTTTTCTGCTCAGGTATATCAGGGCTGTTTTTCTCTGATTCATAATTTGAAAACATTTTACTGGGGAGTTATTTCTCTGATAATGAAAGTCTGCTCGAGTTGCTTTCCCCCTGTTGGCTACTTTTGTAATCATAGCTGGATCCCACAATCGATCAATATGCATTTTCAGCTTCATGGTTCAATCATTTATACAAGTTTCAGCCAGCCATGGTCAAACTGAAAAAAGAAACTGGTTGATAAATATAAGTTATTATTAAATTCAAACAAAAGAAAAAAATGTTGTTTTTTTTCTAAACAGAAACAGGATGGGTATGTTTTATTATCTATTGATGGCACTGCTACTGAAAGAATGTTTGAGTTTAGAATTTTGGGTGTCATAATGGATGACAAACTGATGTGGAAATCCCACATAATGTAGGTAACAAAGCAAAGTATGTGTTAAATTAGGAGGCAATGAAAA
>NW_024614572.1:0-1108 GCF_008729295.1 Plectropomus leopardus
TGTGTGTGTGTGTGTGTGTGTGTGTGTGTGTGCGTGTGTGTGAGAGGTGGTTAATGTGTGTGGCCTCCCTACGAGCCTGACACATCGATTAGTTCAGAGAGCTCAGAGGAGATAAAGCGGGAGGAGGAGAATCAAAGGAGGAGAAAATTAGGAGACGGAGAGGATCAGAGCAGAGGAGTGACGAGGCGGAGGTCATTCATTCGATTAAAACGTCCGTCCGTCCGTCCATCTCATTCTTGTGAACACGATATCTCAGAAACGTCTCAATCATTTTTTTCTTCATTTGACACAAACGTTCACTTGGACTCAATGACGAGCTGATCAGATTTTGGTGGTCAAAGGTCAAGGTCGCTGTGCGAAGAATCACGAGCAGCATCATTGAATACGAGCATTCGGATTGGCTGTCACAGCTGTCAGTCATGGCGAAAATCCCCTTTTTGTATAATTTAATAACACATTAAAATCGCTGAACAAACATCAGGGTGATGAGATCTATCTTCAGTGACAGAAACCATCTTTGGTAAAAATTTATTTGGCGTGGACTTTGAGGTTTTAGTTTGGCCTCTGTAACATTCAGTAACATGGAGGGGCGGGATTTATGACCTGTACTGCAGTCAGACACCAGGGGGCGGTACACACTGAAGAGGTGCACATAAGGGGAGCTGTCATGCTGTCCATCTTTATATACGGTCTGTTTGTACGACCACGAAGTATCAAACATTTAGACAAGAAGCAGCAACTAAACAGCTGAGACAAAAAACTGAACAAAATCTGCAAGAAAGACGTGAGAAAATAAGATTAAAGCAAGGGAGGATAAAAATTTGAGAAAAGGAAAGGAGGGGAGAAAGGAAAGACAAAGAGCAGAGGAAAAGAGAAAAGTGGGAGGAAAGGGACATAAGGACAGAAGAGGGGAAGGAGAACGAGGAGAGAAAAAAGATGAAGTGAGAGA
This sequence comes from Plectropomus leopardus, assembly GCF_008729295.1. NCBI lineage: Eukaryota > Metazoa > Chordata > Actinopteri > Perciformes > Serranidae > Plectropomus > Plectropomus leopardus. Next base: position 950 of record NW_024614572.1, read on the forward strand.
ATAAAACAAACGAAGAAGAAGAAGAGAGATAAGAGAGGAGGAGAGCAGGAGAAAGAGGAGATTAGGAGGTAATGTGTTGATGTGGATGGCTGCTCTCAGCCACCATGGACAGGTGTGTGTGTGTGTGTGTGTGTGTGTGTGTGTGTGTGTGTGTGTGTG
>NW_024614573.1:0-1176 GCF_008729295.1 Plectropomus leopardus
ACAGTTTCTCTGTTTTTTTTTGTTTTGGGACGTGTTAGAAATACATCAAATCAGATCGAGGTTTCCCGCAGTAGTGACAGTGGTTATGGTTGTAAATCTCACTGAATTTTGACGTTAGTTCTGCTGTCACACTGAAACTAATAGCTGATAACTTCATCGCACAGTCACGGCTGATTCGACTGGCATAACTCTGAGTCGCGTGCAGACTTCAGAGTCCAGAAAACGTCTGCTGAGGCATCAGCGGAGGAAACAGTCAGGACTTGCTGTTGCTGCACATTGTCTTCTGAGGCCGTGCTGATCCTCTTTTTCTGTCTTTGTCTCAGCAGCCGACGTTTCTGAAAAACAGATTAAGCAGCGTGGTGCTTTGAAATGAGCAAAATCAAAATATAGTGCAAAATGTTCCTTTCATACCTGAAAATCAGTATTTTGGCTGTGAAATCTGCACATTTATTCAAACATGCAATGTCATGACGGAAGTGACATTACTCACAGGTCCCCTCTTCTCTTTTTTTATCTGAATTTAACCCGTTTTTATCTGATAATCTTTAAGTATTGATCTGATATGAATGAAAGTTCAACAGTAGATTGATCTGATCAGCTGATGGCATCACTGGAAAAGAAACAACACCCATTTTTCCTTTCTGTACGTCATAGAGTCACGTTACAGCTACGTCTTTGCAAAATGTTTGACCCTGTGTGTGTGTGTGCGTGCGTGTGTGCGTGCGTGTGTGTGTGTGTGTGTGTGTGCGTGTGTGTGTGTGTGTATCCATTGACATGCACCCTTTTTATTGCAGGGCTTTAATTTCTCTTTTTTTTAGTTTGTCCTAAATCTTTTCAGGTTTATATTTTCCTGCTTGTTTGCTGAACTTCTCTTTTGAAGTCTGCATTTGAACATCTCACTTCAACAGTTTTCACTTTCATTTTCTTGGAAATCACATGTCACAGGAGGCCACGCCCCTTTCCTGTGTGACTTAAGCAGCTGAAGCTGAATTTTTTTGTTTTTAGTTTCATTGTTGGTGAGAAACAGCAACAGCTGCCTCTCTGAGCCCATGGCTGCCTTAAATCCTGAGACATGTCTGACTTTCCTCATATTTGCATGGATAGTTTACCTGTCTGCAGAAGGTGAGGAGTGTGTGTGTGTGTGTGTGTGTGTGTGTGTGTGCGCGTGTGCGTGTG
>NW_024614574.1:0-2183 GCF_008729295.1 Plectropomus leopardus
TGTGTGTGTGTGCGCGCGTGTGTGCATGCGTGTGTGTGTGTGTGTGTGTGTGCGTGCGTGTGTGTGTGTGTGTGCGTGTGTGCGCGCGCACGCGTGTGTGCATGCATGCGTGTGTGTGCGTGCATGCATGTGTGTGTGTGTGTGTGCGTGTGTGTGTGCGTGTGTGCGTGTGTGTACTCACAGTGTGGAAGCTGACCATCTCCTGCAGGCCCTGGTTAAACTGGTTCAGACAGTTCTGAGGTGGAAGGAAACAGGAAGTCAATAAGAAACATTTCACAGGAAATCATCAAAACAAAACAAAACAAAACGGAGACGCCGACTTTTTGCCTCCAGAACCGACAAAACCGCCAACACGCCTTTTACACTGTCACGTTGGTGAGTTTTTGTTTCGTTTTTTTAACCTAAACATCAGACTTCTGAGCGTTAACGAGCTCCGTACGGTGATGACGCCGTCCGTCTTGTGCTTCATGGAGAGTTCAGACAGGCCGCTCAGGAACAGCTGATTGGCTGCGCTGTACGCTTGTCCCGCCTCCACCATCTTACCGCACAGCTTCATCACCTGATTGGCCAGAGACACAAATTACAGACCAATAAGATTTCTTTATATACAGATGAACAATAACAATGTTCGAATGAGCAAACATGTTGATGTAAGAGTCCAGCAATCACAACACATAAATACATTTAAAAATCAACACATGCAAAATTTGAAAATACATATTTTAGAAAATAATTACATTAAATTAATTACTTTCAAAATAATGAAATTAATAAATAAAAAACAAATGTAGAGAGGAAGGAAATTAAGTCGGAGAATTAATACAACGGTAAATACATTAATAAAGAACCTGGCAAACCTTTTTTTTTTGTTTATTTCTAATTTCATCCTATTTTTATTTGAGACATCCGGCAAACACAATGAATAAATTAATTTAAAATAAATATTACATGCAAAAAATAAATAAATAAAAAAAATTAAAAATTAAAAACAAAACCAACAAAATAAATAATTAAAAAGTGAAAATAACTAAGGAAATTGCATCAGGAGGGGAAATTTAAAAAAGGTAAATAAAGTCATTTATTTGTTATGTTGATGTAGAAAACCGAAGTAAATATAACTTATAGCTATATATTGAAAATTAAATGTAGAAATAATATCCAGTAGTAACTGATGTAGTGGAGTCTGTAGTAATAGTTGTGATGTAAAGTAACGGTAACAGTAGCAGTAGAAGTAGTAGTAGTACATGTAGTGGAGTCTGTAGTAATAGTTGTGGTGTTTAAAGTAACAGTAGTAGTTGGGGTCGTTCTAATACCAACAGCAGAATTAGTCATGATAGTTAAATTAGTAACCTAGTAGTGGAGGTGATAGTAGCAGAAGTAGTAGTGGTAGTTGTAGTGCTTGTAGTGGTTAACGTGACAGTAGTAGTAGTAGTAGTAGTAGTAGTGGTAGTAGCGATTGTAGCAATAGTATAGGAAAAAGTAGTACTCGAGTGGTGGTAGTTACAGCTGTAGTCGCTGTTGTGGTGAAAGTGACAGTAGTAGAAGTAGTAGTAGTAGATGTACAGCTGAATTAGTCATACCAGAAAACAGTAGTACTAGTAGTAGTAGTGGCAGCAGCAGGAGTAGTAGAAGTAGTAGTAGTAGTAGTAGTAGTAGTAACAGTAACATCAGTAGTAGTAACATTAGTAGAGCTAACAGTAACAGTAGTAGCAGTAGTAACAGTAGTACTTGTACCTTGTCCAGCTGTGTCTCGAGCGCAGAAACATCGGCCGTAATCAGCTCGAGCTTCAGCCTGAACAAAACAAACAAACATCCTCAGCTCCTCTGCACATGCGCGGTGTGGAGCTGCTCAGGTGTGTGTGTGTGTGAGTGTGTGTGTGTACTTACCTGAACTCAGGTGAGTCTTTGACACACTCCTCAAAGTCCAGCAGCGCGTCCATGTTGTGTCCTGTTACCGAGTCAAACTGCCGATAAAGTTGATCAAACCGCGTCCATGTTAGCTCTCAGTTAGCCGGTTAGCTCACAGGCTCCTCTCTCATCAAACCCGCGAAAACCGCCCAAAAACTGCAGACACGCGCCCAACCGATACTGTCACGCGCGGCCGGCTGATCGGGCACGGTGCACGCGCAACTGCCTCTGACGCATGTTGGTTAAAAGTGTCGATAAAACCGATTTTGGTGTGT
>NW_024614575.1:0-1084 GCF_008729295.1 Plectropomus leopardus
AATAATAAAATGATCTAATATGCTTTTTTTAAGTTTTCAGTCCATTCATCTCATTTTCTATTATTTTAATTGCAGCAAAGTAAATTTAAAAAGCAATTACTTTTTTCATTATTCTAGATGGCTACAAAATATTTTGTATGTATAAATAATACAAAATACATGAAATTTGGGTCTGTGTATCAATACTATATTGTCATGCTACTGTGCTGTATTGATTTTCAGTGAGTGGGCTTTTTTCAGAAACAGCTCTCCTTCCGCTAAACAACGTCATATTAGCCAGATAAAGCCAGATATGTGACTCTGTAGTCGTGAATCAAAAGCTTTGGGGCTGCTGTTTTAATGACTGATATTTGTTACATATGTACATAGATATTTAAATATATTTTAGATACTATGCAAATTTGGTTTATATTCAAAAGCATGCCTTTATGTGTTTTTTCCTCTGGGATTCTTCTCCTCTTGCAGGCCATCACTAAGTGTCTGGGAAGCAATGTGATCTATTCATGATCTTATCTCTTTGCTTTGAACATGAGAGCTAAAGACATTACTCAGCCACATTCCTCAGTGCCAAGAGCACTAAGAGACAGGACTTCAAACAGACAGTGACAGGAGGCGCTCCAACTTAACCAACCAAAGTGCTGGCACTGTGTGTTTTAGGTGTCTGTCACATTATTCACAGTTTCCTATGGATATTCTATAATTAGAAAACTAAAGAGAAGATGTTCTGTACAAAGTTTGCTCTCATATATCATTTACATTTACATGATGCGGTCACTTATTTTTCAATAAACGACTCTAAATCCCGTCACACTGCAGCTTTTGAAGCTGCTGTGACATTAACTTTGTGTTTAGCCGCATATATTTCACACTGAATTCTTTTTATGTTTCTGTTTCTGTGCTATGATGTTCATTTTATGTAACAGTGATCATAGCCTCCACCTGCAGCCCTCCTCCTCTTCCCCATGACTCCATCACCCCTGCTGCATGAACCAGTTCTCTGTGTTCATTTATTATGTTTGCTAATTAGCGCTGGTCACTGTGTGTGTGTGTGTGTGTGTGTGTGTGTGTGTGTGTGTGTGTGTGT
>NW_024614576.1:0-1004 GCF_008729295.1 Plectropomus leopardus
TTTTCGTTTTTGTTTTTTGCAGTTTTTTTTCTTATTTTTTAATGTAATTTTCTTGTATTTTTTCCACTAATTTCCTGCTAATTTTTGAGCCATGTCTTTTTAAGTTGGTCATTGCCTTCCCCTCATTTTTTTTTTTAAAGAAATCAAAGCTGTTTGCTCTGATCTCAAAGGGTCAAGGACGAGTGTTCAGATATTTCAGATGTTTGTTGTCTGTTGAAGAACCTTAAAGTACAAAAGTAGTAAGTTTTCAATTTTTCAGTTCTGCCCCAACCTAACGTCTCCAGGTGGTGTTATTGGTGACCCAAGTTGGCGGGTTTTCATTAAACAAATTTTGCAAATTGAAATTGCAAATATAAAATACACCTAATGGAAACACGTAAATTTAACACAAGAAAAAGTATCATGCTGGCATGAAGTCGTATTTCTGGTACTTGAAAAAAAAATATTTATATTTGTCCAGACTGTAATGAAAACCCTTTTTTGTCTTTTCTAGGTCACATGTCTATGTGCTTTTCACGGCTCCATAACACGCCTCCGTGGCCTTGGATTGGAAGTAATGACGGCTAGTGCGGCGGCTGCAATAGAAATAAAGCTGCTAATGTTTTAAACATCTGTCGCCATGGTTACTGGCATGTTAGTTCTGCAGAAAGTTCTGCACAAATCTTTAATCGACACCCGCCTGCTGCAGTGGCTCTAGTAAATGATCTCACAACTATGAGGAACATTTTGGAAATGTTATGTAAGACATTAGATGTAATTAGTTAATTAGTAGTCATGCAATGAGACGAAGAGACGAGAATTTTTCATGTTTACGAGTGACAATGCAAAGTATGTGCTGACACACCCACAGATGAAGACGCGCTGGCACGGTTTCCTCGTCACAAAGGTATAAATTGCAGCGCCTGCGCTCAGTGAAGACAGTCTCCTCGCCACTTTGACGATACTTTGATCAGATCCGATTTCAGTCAAGCACCATGTGGACCTTCGCTGCAGTCTTCGTCCTT
>NW_024614577.1:0-2884 GCF_008729295.1 Plectropomus leopardus
GTGTTCATGTTTCACTGATTTTGTGCTCATGTTTCACTGATTTTGTGCTCAAGTTTCACTGATTTTGTGCTCATGTTTCACTGATTTTGTGCTCATGTATCACTGATTTCTGTGATTCTACCATGGCTGATTGGGCTCCATATATAAATGCTTTCTTCTGTCCCTTTAAATTCTGTTTATTGATGTTTTTACCCATTTTGTTGTGCTGAGGTCGACAGTCCAGCCAGGAACCAATTAGATCAAAGAATTATGGCCGTGTTTCAAGTAAATCCAGTTAAAGTCCAGTTTAGATTTGATCGGTGTTTTTGTTAAAAATAGAGCGCCGTTGTTAATTATGATCGACGTTCTGTTTGTTTCCTGCTCAGTGGCTGGAGGAGGAGCAGTTATTCCTTCATTCCTCTGAGTTCAGAGGGCTGCTGGGAGGAGAAGGAGCAGCTGCTGTTGATGTTATGTTTTAGTTCAGTCAAACGTGATTTCGAGTTCGTGCAGGGCGTTTTATTTTGAAAATTTAACTGAATGCACCGCTGCTTGTCTTCCAGCCCGGTATAATCGCTCTCATGCAGCTACTGTCCGCCTCCAACAAAAATAAGACTCTGCGCGTAGTCTCCGCGGAGCAGAGCGGCGAGCTACGTCTGAGACGCTCCGAGACGCCCGGTGGAATCACCAGCATCGTCTGGAAAGTCCATGATGGGCTCTGGAGGCCGTGATGTGGCCATAACGCCACGCTGACGGACCCGGTGGAGTTTAGAGGTTACCGATTGATCGGTGACAGAGAGGTGGTTAATATGATAAGTCTGTTTCTACAGTGAGAACAGCGAGAGCGGCTGCAGACCTTATCCAGGGAGAGGCCGGGGGGGAGGGAGGGGGAGGAGGGCAGCTCCAGGCCCCGCGGCTTCTTTGGTTTGGGAGGAACGGCGTCCGAGGTCACCGGAGAGGTCACCGCTGAGGAGGAGGTCACTGGAGGGACGGAGGACTCTGACGGAGAGACACGTGAAACTGCTGTTTGTTATCAGAGAAAAAGGTTGAAAGAAATCAGCATCAGGACGGATCAGGGAATATTTTGGGAATATGACTCAGTGTCAGCTGAAATAAAACTGATCGGATCACAAACTTTATTTGTTCTGATATATAAAAACTCGTCTTTATCTCGATGTGTTTCTGTGCTGATTCTCAGGTATTCGGAAGATAAGACCGTTTCTACGTCAGAACTGGGAATAAATGTGGGCTCTCCAGAATAAAACACATTTTCCTTCAGGTTTCTGAGAGACAAAGAAGAGTGTAAACACAAAGTATTAACTCTGTAACCACCTGCCTTTCTCAGATTTTCGGACATTTCTTGGATTTTGGGACATCGGTGTCTTAGCTAGGACCTCTGTTGGGAGTCTGGGGGCTCGATTTTGATGCCGTTTCAAAGTGTCAATCACTTTATTTTTACTGTGAAGAAAAAAAATTGTTGGGGGGCCACCAGGGCCGTCAGTTGAGTATCTCTGCTGTGGAGACTGTTACCTGTGAGCGTGTCCTTGGCCTCGCCCTCCTCTGCAAGCTGCTGACCTCCGACCCCCGGCTCCAAGCAGGGAGGAGGAGGGCTCTCCACGATGGTGAGGGGAGGCTCTGGATCCCCGGGGCCACAGACCAGCTGAGGGACCTGAGGAGGAGCAGGGAGACGTCATGAGTCATCAGTCTGAACCATGACTCAGCAGAAACCTTCCTTTATCTCCTCCTCCTCACCTGCTCCACGTGTTTCTCCTCCAGAGACACCATCTGCAGCAGCTCCTCCTCCGACGGCAGGTTCTCCTCCTTGATGACGATGGGGGGAGGAGGAGGACGAGCGGGGGGAGGAGCAGAGGGAGGAGGAGCTGTCATGGCTGCCTGCTGCTGCTGCTGCTGCTGCTGATGCTGATGCTGATGGGTGGGAGGGGGGTTGATGATGACGAAGACCGGTGGAGGGTGAGTCGGGTGAGGAGCAGTGTGAGGGTGAGAAGGCGCAGCGTGGGGGTGAGAAGGAGTAGTGTGGGGGTGAGAAGGAGCAGTGTGGGGGTGAAGAGGAGCAACATGGGGGTGAGGAGGAGCAGCTTGGGGATGAGGAGGAGCAACGTGGGGGTGAGGAGGAGCAACATGGGGGTGAGGAGGAGCAGCATGGGGGTGAGGAGGGAAGCTGGCCGGGTTGGTGACTCCCCCGCAGTCGTCCTGCGGAGGCCCCTGGGGGCCCATGGACACGTGGGGAGGAGGCACAGGACTGACGCCCCCCCCCACCGGGGGCCGGGGGGCGGGGGGGGGGGGGAGAGGATGGGTCGCTGACGCTGGTGAGATAAATCTGAGGGGGGTCACTGAGAGGAGGAGCAGGAGGATTCTGGGGAGGAGAGACACACCGACTCAACACACGACATCAGGCCAGTTTAAGACCAGTTTAAGATAAGTTTAAAACCAGTTTAAGACCAGTTTAAGATAAATTTAAGACCAGTTTAAGATAAGTTTAAAACCAGTTTAAGACCAGTTTAAGATAAGTTTAAAACCAGTTTAAGACCAGTTTAAGATCAATTTAATATCGGTTTAAGACCATTTTAAAACAAGTTTATGACCAATATTTAAAACCAGTTTAAGACCCGTCTGTCACTGGGACAGTGGGGGGCGGGGCCTGACACTGACCTGTGATTGGCTGGCGCTGCTGGCTGGTATCTGGGGGCTGAGAGCCGGAGTCGGACACGGAGACGGCTGAGTGACGATCACCTGCAGAGAGGAGTCGACACCTCCTCCTACTGACGGGGAGGACTTAGACTCTGATAACACACAGACCTGAGGAGGAGCAGGAAGAGGAGGAGAAGGAGAGAGAGCGAGGGAGGAGGAGGAGCATGAGGAGGAGGAGAGACAGAGAGAGATGAGGAGA
>NW_024614578.1:0-1354 GCF_008729295.1 Plectropomus leopardus
TATATATATATATATATACACACACACATATATATACCTAAAATGTACAAATGTGATATATTGGTGGTTTGCGTAAATGTCCAATGTCCAACATTTTCTATATTTGAATGCAGAAAAACATCTGCTCAGTCTATCAGTGACCCCTCGGAGAGTAAATCTAACAGCCATAACCTCAGCATCTGAACTTGCTGCTCAGGTACATTTATACTGTATGTGAGAGTTAGACACAGAAAACACTGTAGATAAATACCAAACATGGTAAGATTTGAAGAAGGATCTAGACTTTTGGATACCATAAGTATCTGATTGTTACAGACTGTTAAAAATAAAAAGCGACGGAGGGAGATGAACGATGGATCCATCACCCCACACGTTGTGAATCTGAAGTCACGCCAGGGCAGCATAAATCATCTTAATCCCTGAGCGACTGCAGACAGAGCAAGGACACACACATCCGCACACACACTTATGCATATATACACGCACATAAACACACACACACACACACACACTCCTCACCTTGTTCCAGAACTCCCCAAATCACCATTCAAATCACTCATCTTTATTACAAAAAAAAGAGGCCGCACTTCTTTAACGGCTCACGGGGCTTGGGCGAGTTTTAATCTTAATCAAAAGCAACTGCGGATTATAAGCAGCAAGAACAGATGGTTTCCGTAGTGAAAATTGCATTTTCCAGACATTTTTGATTGTTTGCTCTTTTCTCCCTCCCTCCTTTTGGTGTTATTATTATTATTACTTCCCCTGCTTTTGCTGATTTCATTTTGGTCTTAAAGGCATTATCTGGGCTTAAGACTCGCTGACCAATTCCAAAAAAACGCTCCTGTCAGGACCTTTCATTAGCGCCAAAGTCTTAATCCACCTCAATACATACATGCAGTAATCCCCCCTTCACCCTCGCTCTCCTCTGAAAAAGACCATAGCTGTCAACACTCATGTTCTCTGGCTGAACTCTGCGCGAGGACAAAGCAATTTGTTTCCAACGCGTCAGAGGAGGAGCTTTTGAGGAGGCACATGTAAGAGCCGGCTGCAGAGGGGTGAGAGTGTATACAGTGTATAAACAGATTTTTTTTTTTTTGCAGCAAGACTGCGAGAATAAAGACAGTGAGCTCCTTTTTGTGGTTTGGGGCTTTGATAGAAAGCCTGCGAGCCAGAGAGTTTATCCTTTGGCAAAGGTGATGATGGGAAGAGAGGAAAGAGCGAGAGACGGAGGGCGCGGATGTGGGAGTGCGTGGACGCGATTGTATTCTGTTCAAGGTGTTATGCAACCCGGGCAGACTCTTCCCTTTTCTTGTGATTAATTGTGTATGTGTGTGTGTGTGTGTGTGTGTGTGTG
>NW_024614579.1:0-2912 GCF_008729295.1 Plectropomus leopardus
TGGTATGGATATAGCTAAGTAGCTAACTAGGTAAGAGGGCAGGCAATGTTTGTTTTTTTTTTTTTAAATTATTTTATTTATTTATTTTTGGGCAAATGAGGGAAATAGCTGTTAATTACCACAACTCATTTTATTTAAAAAAAATCATGAACATGAATAAATAAATAAATAAAACAGGGATCAGAATAAGCATGAGGATTTGTATGAAATTTGTAGTTCATTCCACCATTGTGGTCTAGACTGCAATATTTCAACAATTACTGGGTGGATTGCCATGACATTTGGGAAAGACATTTTATGTCCCACAAGGAGTTCATTGTTATCACTTTGAGGATCATCTGACTTCTCATCTAGTATCACAAAATTTCGAAAATTTCAAGATGTCCAATACTTTGGTCTGTGACAAAATGCCTGCAAAACTCCTATCGGCCTTTGCTTATGTTTTTTACTACTCAATATCGTGCATATTGTCATTGTAATTATATCAGCAGGCTAAAATGGACATTTAGTTCATAGCTTCACAGTGCCGCTGATATGGCCACAGATTTGTAGTCCTATTGTCTCGACCAGCCGAGGTGACTCCTGTATGTCTGCCTGAGTGTGATATGGTTTATTTTTTCCTCTCACGTTTGTGTATTTGGTGTGTGCCTGTTGTGTTTTGTCTCTCTCCTTGTCTCACTCATCACTCTACACACCTGTTGACACTCATCACTCTACACACCTGCCTGCAATCAAGCCAGCTGCCTACGAGAGAGCCAACTCCACAATCATTTCCCTCCAGATTGTTGCCACACACGCTTTGTTGCGTGACATGTCCAGCTTTATTCAGATCTTGTCCATTTTTACCCGCTTGCCAGTTTGTTTCTCACTAAGACCTGTTTTTGTGATCTCTGCCAGGATTCCCTGCCAGCCATCCTGTCCACACCTGTCTGCTTCTGGGTCCTGAGTCCCAAGCATGACACTTGATGGTATCAAGCCACAATAATAAGGCTGAAAAATGAAACCAGTGTGGAACACTGCAGTTCCTCTAAAGTCCACTTGAGGCTGGCTCCAAAATTGAGTCAATACCCATAGACCGTCGATGTAAAATGTCCAACTTTACAGCAGAAAAAAAAGTAACACTCGCAGCCTGGTATGTAACAAAAAAGAAAACAAAACTCTAAAGCTTATTTCAATAAGTCGACTGTACCAGGTGATTTTTGTTTTTTATTTTTTTATAATTCACTTATTTATGTTATTAATGCTTAAAGTTCCTGCGATAGTCTGGTGACCTGTCCGGGGTGTACCCCGCCTTCCGCTCGATGACAGCTGGGATTGGCTCTAGCCCCCCCGCGACTCTTACGAGGACAAACGGTTATAGAACATAGCTGACTAACTGACTGAATGCTTAAAGTTATGTAAATTTAAGGGTGTGGTAGTGCTGAGTGACAGCCTAGGGCGTCACAACAGTCGGTGAGTCACATCCACTGTTCCTCCACAGCTCCAACCTCTTGTCCAAATATGGTCACCTCTGGCTCGCATATAGAGAAGTTGGCCAAAAGGCCAATCTGTAGACTTTAATACCACCTATGTCTATGCCTGAACATGGTCAGAAACGTCCCAAAGAATTTGTAAAGGTGACATTGTAATAATCCGAACATTAGCTGGGGGAATTATTAGACATTAATTACATTTTTAATTACATCAAAAAACAAGTGAAAAAGAAATCATCTAAAGTAATTTTTCCCCTTAATTAAATATTTTAAATTATGTTATATTTAAAAGTACCTTTTTTTTTAAAAAAAAAAACAAACTTTCTTTTCCTTTTTTTCTTGTAACTTTTTACTAAATTCCTGTTTTTTTTGTTGTTGTTGTTTTTTTTTTTTACCATTTCTTGTCAAGTTGCTTTTTTCCCTCTTGCAGTGTTTTTGAAAGAAATTGAGCCAATTTGCTTTTCCAAGTTTCAAAGGGTTATTTAGAAGCCCGGTCTGGATGCTGTGCAGTTCATCTTCATAATGATGTATAAAACCAGATTAGCTGGCTGCTTAGATCAGGCATACATATAGCTGTATAAATGTTTAAATTTTCATCAATACCAATGTGCTGAAATTATTCACTTTATTTTACTGAACCCATGAGAACCAAAGAAGAAGTAATACTGTCGACTAAAAAAGAGAGATGCATAAAAGAGGTCGAAATACATTGATTGTATTTCCATCTTTGCAGAGCAACAGTTTTATGTGAAAGGAAATAAAAGCCTGTCTTAAAAAGATGCCTGTCCCAAATTTAAGCCAGTTGAGTTCAGTGATTTAAGCAAATGCTATTAAAGGAAGTTTTACGGTAATAAAAACCTGCCTATTGTATTGTGGCTCCGTCCATTATTTCACACAGCCTGTTTATGCTTTATGTGTTGCATTTTTGACTGTTCCTTTAACTTCACTGCACCTCAGTTGGGGTATAAGCTCAAAGAAAAAGATGATTGCTTACACATGTGAAAAAGATATGAAAGAAAGTTCCACAGCCGCAGCATCTGACGAGCACACAAAAGTATGTCTGTGGAGAGATTCTATGCATAACCTCTGTAGGTCGACAACAATACCAGCCGCTTTTCTGTGTCCCCTCCGTGAAATCACCAAAAGAGTCGCTGTGATATTGAAGTGAACCCACCGCGCTCCTCTCCGTCACTCTGCCTCCAATGCAAAGTGTGTCCCTTGTTATAGCTCAGCAACACAAATAAACTCTCTGGCTCCCAGGCCCGATTCATCTTTCACACAAGAGTGCTTGTTTTGTGGTTTCTCCAGCTCCGGCCACGCACAATTTGCGCTCTACACCGCTGTGGGTGAAAAAACTCAGACAAGGCAGTGTAATAACAGCAGCCTTCTCTTCTTTTTCACTTTTCCTGTCTCGCTCTTTCTTCTTCTCTCTCTGTGTTG
>NW_024614580.1:0-9675 GCF_008729295.1 Plectropomus leopardus
TGTGAGCAGGTGTAAACAGGTGTGAGCAGGTGTAAGCAGGTGTAAACAGGTGTGAACAGGTGTGAACAGGTGTGAGCAGGTGTAAGCAGGTGTAAGCAGGTGTGAGCAGGTGCAAGCAGGTGCGAGCAGGTGTGAGCAGGTATGAACAGGTGTGAGCAGGTGTAAACAGGTGTGAACAGGTGTAAGCAGGTGTAAACAGGTGTGAACAGGTGTGAACAGGTGTGAGCAGGTGTAAGCAGGTGTGAGCAGGTGTGAGCAGGTATGAACAGGTGTGAGCAGGTGTGAGCAGGTGTGAGCAGGTGTGCTTTTGCTGCGTACTGGTACCGTCCCTGACTGTATACATATATGCATATAACACAGATGCACCCAAACCTTCCTGATGGCTCAGATGCTGCTGGAGAACTGCGGGGGGGGGGTTGTATTTTTGGAGGGGTGTGACTCTTTGGAGGGATGGGGGTTCGATAGCGGGCTTTTGGGCCTCGGGAACGACGGCTTGGCACAGATTTGACAGCATCGCAGTTCTCCTCTTGTAGTTTACATTGTTTCTGCTGTTGTCGTTGTTGTCTGATCTGGTTTTCGCCTCCTGACGGCCCGCAGACAGAATGAAGCTGTGTGAGGTTACCGGCGGGTGGGCGAGCTGCCTGTTTGTGGGTCTCTGCTCGCTCTGTCTCATGTGTCTGACTTCTTCCTGCACTTTTGTTCTTGTCTTTTCTGGTTTTCTGGCCTGTTTGTAGCTCTGTTTGTTTGTGTGGCGTCGCTGCGACGCAGGTTTGTGACAAACAGGTTTGTCAAAAGCGCTTTATAAATAAACACGACTTGCACTTTAATCACCTTTCATCATCGGCTGTGTGACAACCTGTGGGCGCGACCACACTTTAATTTAATCCCCTCTTACATCTCACACCCCTCCCCTAATTGAAGCTTTGCGAGCAGCAGCAGTGGCGGCGGTTTGCTATTTCTGAAGCGGCGCGGGTTGGCTGCCACGGCTCCGCTTCACGCTGAATACATCAGCCGCCATTCAAGTCAGAGACTCAGAGGAAAAAGACAGAAAATAGCTCCTCGCATTGTGTCTCCGTCCTCTCGATTCTGTCGCCTCCTGCTCTGATCCCGACACGCTGTATGTCAGACAAACAAATCCCCTCCCCAAACAAATCGATGAATTAAAATTAAAAGACGGCAGAATGGAGTTTGGCGTAAAAAAGCACAATTCCCTTTCTCTTTTTAGCCTGGTTTGCATAACAAGCCGTGACACGCTCCGCTTTGAGATTCAAATGAGTGGCGGCTTAAGATGGACTTAGCTGCACTTCACTGGGACTATTTATCCGCTTTTATAGAGGATGTGTCGCTCTCAACACTTCCTGTTTGACGACACAGCGCTCTGTGTTCCACACAACACACTGTTCATGAAACTTTATTGATCTCTGCCAGGAAACGAGGCCATCGCCAAACAGACTCAGCAGAGAAACGGAGGACAAACACAAAGAGAAAAGCTCTGCCAACACCTCTCTCATCGTTTACAGTCAAATATTCACCTGAGCAGAAACGAGATGTCTTCTTCTCGTCAGGACCGGAGCAGGAATCCAGACAAACATGAAAGCTTTGGAAAGACAAACGCACGGCGATGTGACGGCGCTTCAGCAGGGACCTGGATGTATATCGGACTGAGACGGTGGAGATGACAGCGGGCAGACTGAGGAGAGGGAATTTAAAGAATCAGATAACATCGACTCTCTTGGTTTGAGCTCCTGCTGAGACTTCCTGCATTAAACACTGTCGGACTGAATCCAAAAACACCTGGTCAAAAATACCTGCTTCCTCGCTTGTTGTCATGGAGAATCTTTACGATAATTGATGCCTGCGAGCGTTTGGCAGCCACTACTTCCCCAAACCCCTGTGAGTGTGAGGGCCGAGCCTCGGTGGGACTGCGGGACACGGTCCTGCAGACAGTTTTGGAAAAGCAGCTTTTCATCTGAGTTTGGGAAGTTTATCAGACGTGCATTTGACAAACCAATCACTGAGTCTCGTGTAGAGCTGAGACATGCTGTTTGAAAAAGTTTAAATCTCACTTTTTATCGAGCCTTTCCAAGTGTGGACAGTGGCATTAATGCACTTGTCTTTTTAGTCTGTTTTCTATGAAGTGTCTAAATATCACGATTTTGTGGTTTTTATTTATTAAGATCATTTTTTCAAGATCCATTTTTGCTTATTTCCTATGTTCTTGTTTTTGTTTCTTCAGTCAAACTGTGACGCATTTTGAATTAAATTTGTATTTTGTTTGAAAGGTGCTGTATAAATAAAATTTGATTGTTTTTTTGCTTGTCAGTGTGCTGTTCAGCGTACTTCTTTGGGGCCTTTGGTTCCCAGATTTTGCTGCAGAGTGAGTGCTCTTGATTTTCACGCTGCTCTTTGGTGCAGGCAGCAGCAGACGTGCAGGCAGCAGCACAGAGGAGGAGAGACTCTGCACTGCTCTGTGACAATATTATCGTCTCTCTTCTGCTGAGACGTGGTGAATTTACAGCTCACAGCAACTTAATACGACACAGTCTCTGTGCTAGTGTCTGCAAAAATGTCTTTACACATTTCCACTCGTTAGCTCAGTTATCTTGTTAACGAGATGACGTGAACGCTGCTTTCACACTGAACGCCTCGCTGAGTATTCAAATTTTAAAATTTTGTATCGAAAAATATGAATTGAAAAAAAAAGAAAAACACCATTTTTCCAAACATGAAAGTGCTTTATTTAGTGTTTCACCAGATTAAATCAAAAGACAAAGAGATCTCTGTGGATAATTCAGCTCCCAGTAAAAACTTCCTGAATGTCTGTATCGTATGTTTTCAGAGAAAAACGGTGAGCACACATTAGCGGGTTGTTTTTGTCAGCTCGATGCTGTCATAACACACAAAAATGGATGACCAGTGCTGCAGAAAATTTAACATAAATTGGGATAAACTTTAGATTATAACCAGTTTGGATACAATAACTCAGATTAGAATGAGAAGAAAGTGGATGTTGTGTAGAGCTCTGAGCTCTCCTTTAGTTGAGTTTGCATTCAGGTGACAGTGATGGCACTGTGTTAAATGTCGTCACCTCTCAGGGAGACATCTCCTCATGACTGAGTTCATGAAGTTTAATAGATCAAAACACTGAAACTGCTCCGTAAAGTCCGACCTGAGGGAGACACAGAAACAGAGCGACGGGTCGAGGATCGTTGAACTCTGACTGCACCGAGGAGAGATTCAGCGAGGCCTAAAAAATTCAGATCCGCTCTGACGGTGAAACTGTGGTGCAGTTCACTGGCAGTGAAAATTTAATCTGACCAAGGAAACTACCCCAAAAGCCAAGGGATTGTGGGTAGAAGCAGAGGGATGCGATAACTCATGGATGGGAAGCTGAGCAGAACAAAACGGAGCTCATATTCAGGTGTCTCTCCATGCGTTCATAGCTGCTCAAAATAACTGAACTACAGCGAAACTTTGTGTCAGAATCACCTCCGGAAATAAAAACTACATCACCCGGGAGCTGACAAAATGCGACAGAAACTTTGTTAAAAGCACAAACGCCATTTTACACTCTTTTCATGTTGGCCTGAAAAATGCTGTCGCGCCTGAAAGGACAAACTCGTCCGTCCTTGTGTGGAAATGACTGCTCAGCATTCAGGTTTTCAGCCCTTCGTCATCTCCCACTCTTCTTCCTCGCTGCAGGCCGGCGGCCGCCCCGAGCCCGACCATCCTCTGCTCTTTGGTATGCATGCATGCTCGTGTTCACTGAGTTCTGGCCCGAATCAGGGAAAAGCTCACTGTTCAGGCCGTGAGGCGCATTTCCTCCTGCTGAGGAGGCCAAGCGGAAGGATGTGAGGGAACGCTGAACGGAGACGAGGCTGAACTTTTGCTCCGGTGATGGGAGTCAGCACAGAAAGTATCCTGAAACGGGCCCCGTGTGCACCTGCTATTAACATGAGTCTTACACGATCTCCTCGCAGAGGGACAGCTCACAGTCTGTCTGCTGGCATTACATTTCATCAAGAGTGACCGCTTGTGATCGGATCTAACTTCCACGCTCAATAAGAACGCTCGTCATTTCCACGACCAAATACACAGCTGTTTTTGGGGCAGTGCAATGCACTTAAAGATTATAAGGCCCACTTCCTGTAAAGATGACGCAGAAGTTTGCAGTGAATTTGATTTGGGTAAAATGATAACAGTGCGGATGAGATCTGTTTCTCGGCGTTCTCCAGCAAAACTAAGTCATTATGAACAAAATGGATTCTTGCTGTGTCCGAGGACACGATGAAATCAGGCGGTTCTGATGCACTGCTGGTATGTTTCCTGTGACGGGAGGAAACGTGATCCCAGGTCCAGTTTTTCTTCTGGCTGTCCAGTTTCTCTCTGAGCTCATTGTATATGTCAGCTCTGTTTTCGGAGTACAAGTGGGACACTAAAAGACACCTTCCACGTCCAGTTGGGGCACGGCTGAATGGCGTCAGATGAGAACACGACCGGACACGGACAGAACCGGTGACGTAGTTATTATATGCTGGCAGCTGCATGGACAGAAATGGTTGCGTGTGCAGGAAACACTAAAGAATGGTGTCCGGTTGAAACGCTGCCGGTGATCATGTGAAGGAACACCATGCCTACAGAGCGATGGGTCGGGAGGTGGATGGGTCCAATAAACAACCGACTTTCATTTGGGAGACCGTCTTTGCCTAAACTCAACCATCGTGACGGTTATGAGGACTCCTCTGCTGACAGCCCTCATGAAGCGATGCAGCTTTACCGAATCGTCCCCCTAAATAAACGTCGTTATTCTGGTGTCAGTGACCTGTCGTCGGCCCGGAGGAGCCACAGGGCCGACGGCCTTCCACATAGTTTTTGTCCCGGCCGACGTGTGTGCTGACCGCGGGCGCTGCGTCCCAACGTGTTGATGTTCATCGTGATAATGGGACGGATTGGAGTTCACTTTGATGCTGCGGCCCGCAGCGCGGCATATGTAAAACCACGGACAGAAATAGACGTGATTATTCAGGATTTTATGAGCCGGCTGAAGACCGAAGGCCAGTCGCACAGAAGAAGACAGAGAGAGGAGCACTGAGCTGGAAGACTCCTTCATCACCTTCTCCTCTTCACTTTGGATTTCTCCTCGCTCTCTTTTATCCTCTTCACTTTCAAATTTTATCCTCCTCATCGCTCCTCCGCCTTTTCCTCCATCTGTTTCTCCTCCTTCCTCCTTTCCTCCGTCTTCTCTCTGTCTTGTCCTCCCTCTCTCCTCCTGCTCTCAGTTTGTTGACAGACCTTCAGAGACGATATAAAAAGAGACACAGACGCCTTTGTCATGTTTTCACCTCCTCCTCCTCCTGCTGTCTCCTCCTCCTCCTCCTCCTCCTCCTTTCTTCTTCTGCGCTCTCTCTGAAGTGAAGTTTCCTCTCTTGTCGACGCTGTTGTCTCCTTCGCTGCTGTGAAACAAAACAGGAGCCAAAACAACAGCGAACGCTGCAGCAACTTCAAACCGAACAAATCCCTCCTCAGAAGCAGCGACATGAAGAGCGACGCGGAGACAGACGGAGTCGACTCGCAGACAAACACCAGTGTGTATTTTTGACGGGCGAGCGGGACTTCCTGCTGCGTGGATGTCGCCGTGTGATCTTCTGAAAGTTTTGTTGTTTTATTTTGGAGGAGCCGCTCGCCTTCCTCTCTTCCTCGCCGTCACTCCGTCACTCCCGTCTTGTGTCGGAGATGAAGGAGGAGCAAACACGCGACAGATATCTCACAGAAACGTCACCTCGTCCCCTTCGGCTGCGAGCGGCTCGGCTTTCATGCCGCGGTCTGAACAAGTGCAGCTGGCTTTGCTAACAAGCTGCGTTACTACAAAGCTGCAGCAGACGGCAGTCGCAGGCGTCACAGCGAACTGACGCAGCAACAAAAATACACAAAACAACAGCGGACTCCACCAGCAGCCCCAAGAAATAAAAAATGCACACAATATTCACTCAAAATGACAACTTAATTTACTGATGGAAACTTGAGGATGATACAACCTTAACACATCAGATTGTTTTCCATTAACCCTTTGAGAGCTGAGCTAATTGGCTTTATTTTTTTTTTTACCAAACACAGAAGGCAATGAACAACCAAAGAAAAAATGACCCAAAAAGGAGCAGGACATGACGGAAACATTAGTATCATAGTGAACTGAGTCGTCTTTAACTGATTAAACATAAAAGTTATATAGAACTTTTACTTTGAAAAAATGAAAGACATTTACATATAAAAAGTAAGGAAATTACTACGGATGATTAGTCAATTAATAGATTAGTCAATCACACTAAAATTATTTGCCAACTATTTTGATAATTGTTAATTGTTTGAATTTGCTGCTTTTCCGTGTTATTTATGACAGTAAATGAAGAGGACCGCCGGTCAGACAAAAGATGTGATTTGAAGACGTCGCACTGGATCCTGGGAAATCCTGATGAGCATTTTTTCAGATTTTTCTTTACATTTTGTAAAATAAACGATAATCTGTGAAATAATCTGCAATATTGAAGATGATTGTGAGCTGCACCTCTAGAAATCGCATTAGTCTGATGTTTCATATTTTTGGGTGTTCGTACCCCTGAAACTCCTTTTCGTGTCTGTCTCCTGCACCATTGACACGAAACCTGTAGCTTTGGGAGCCTCCCAAAGATTCGTCACGTCGCTGTGTGAGTGCTGCACAAGGAAACAGACGATTGCAAACTCTGCAGCCAGAGCAACTCGTTCAGCTTTTAACTCTTAACTCCTGCGCTCGTAACTTTTCATTGACCCGCAGTGACGCTGACTGTCGCCGGCCGGGTGACGGATGACTTTGTGAGTTTGGTTCAGCTTGATGCCTTGGACTGTTTGTGACTCTGAGCGACGTTTGTCAAACATATTTTCTGGGTTTTCTTTGTTGTGTCGTGTACTTTTCCAGGAGCTGCGCGCGGTGGTTTAAAGTCACAGATTCAGTACTGGGACAGCACCACGTTGTCACTTTGTTGTTGGATTCTCTTCAGAGTGGCGGACAGACTGATGTGTTTGCTGTTTTTTTTGGGGGGGGGGTTTGTTGCTGTTTTGAAGTCATAATCAATATAAAGTGGACGTAAAGACTTAAATTACGGTAAAGGAAACAGTTTCAAAATTTTCCTTGAAACCGAGTGAATGAAGAAAAACACCAGCAGACTTCCTGTTTCTGGTCTCTGATTTCTTGTCTTGAATGAGCTGTCCCTGCAGGTCACAGAGTGTCCTCCTGAAGACGTTTCACTGGGTTTGTTCTTTCGTGAGCTGAATGAACTCACCGCTACAATGACAGGAAAATAAATCCTGTCTCTCTCTCTTGTCCCCTCCTCCAGCTGACGAGTGGTACCTGTGCAGGCTGGCTCTGAGCATGCCCAGTCAGGCTGACCTGCAGTGGGCCATGTTTCCCTCGCCTTACCTGGGCGCCGTGGGTCCTGACGCCACGCCCGGCTCTGTGGTGTACCAGCTGTCGGCACGGCAACGAGACGGGTCGCTTGGACAAGCCCAGTTCCTCTTACTGGACAGTGAGTTAACAATTTCTAATTTTTATTTAGCCTCCTCCTGATTGAATGTCTCTGTGCCATCAGTATGCATGACGTTTTCTGGTTGTCCCTCCGTATGTCCGTCCCGTTCCCCTGAAAGAGTTATTTCAGGAACACCTTGAAGGAATGTCTTCAAATTTGAAACAAACCTCCACTTGGACTTATTGATGTTATGATTAGATTTTGGTGGTCATAGGTCAGGGGTTAAGGTCACTGTGACTTTGCATCCTCATTCTTGTGAGCGCAGTATCTCCAAAACACCTTAAGCGAATGTCTTCAAATTTGGCACAAACATCCACTTAGTCTTATCAATGAAGTGATCAGCATTTGGTGTTCAAAGATCAAGGTCACCATGACCTTGTGTACATCTCATTCTTCAGAACGCAACATCTGAAAATGGCCTTTCCTTATATTTGGCACAAACCTCCACTCAGACGACCCTCACACTGAGCAAATTGAAACTGCGAATATAAAATATGCCTGTTACTGGGATGTTATCAGAGGAGACGTCACATGACATCGCTCAGTGGAAACAGAGTCAGCTCCATGTTGAGTTTTTTACACGTTTATTAAATATTGCTTAAATTTTGCACACATCTGTGATGGAAACCCCTCTAGTGATACACGAACATTTTTCAGCAAAGTTTGATTTCTGCATTTAAGCCTTCCTCTTCAGAGCAGCGAGCGGTTGCGTGCAGCACTCGAGGACAGTTTTGATGGTGGGGAACACCGGAGGGCCTGCAGGGAACAGCAGATACAGTCAGCTTCACATCAAGTTTATCCACATTTACTAAATATCACTTAAATTTTGCACAAATCTTATTCCGTCTACTGTCACATCATAAAGTCCTGCAAAAACACTTCTCTGTCCGCAGCATCATAACTCAGGAGCAGAACTCAAGTCAAACTTTAGTTGTGCACTGAAAACAGCTGCAGCTGCTCAACAGTTAACACACAACAGAAAAATACAGAAGCAAACAGCAAGCGGACACAGAAGTGTAACGTAGGGAAAAAGCAGTCCTGATGGGATGTAGTAAAAAGTCTTTGGTGATGACAATGAAATTTCAAAATGCATAAAAATACGTGTCCCCTCCCCACAGTTATCTGCAGCAGAGACGTGCAGACCCCAGCAGCAGACCCTCCTCTCCCCCAGTCCTGTTCAGCTAAAACCTGTTTGCTGCTGCTCTTATCTGCTGCCTGGATCTGTAATCAGGTCCGCTGCTGCTCCGCCAGGCGCTCTGTGACAAACCTGTTTTGTTCAAAGCAGCGACTTATAAATAAAATTTGACTTGTTGAATTTCAATTACTGTCAAGTGAGAGAGAGAGAAAAAAAAAGCGCACATAAACGGCACAGAGCTGCGCTGTTAATCGCTCCCTGGGGCAAAGAACGCTCCCAGATTCAGGAAGAATAGGAAAGTCTCTGGAGAGGCAGCGAGTGGGAGGGTGGGCGGACGGGCGCCGGTGGCTGTGGATTTTTTTATTTTTTATATTATTCTAGAGGAGGAGAGGAGAAGTAAGGAGGAGGAAGGAGAGATATTTTGAGCGCTAATTTCCAATGCTTTCATATTAAGAGCTCCTGACTCCCCTTTGGCGAAATGTGACTACATGTGTACCGACGAATAATCCAATAATTTACATTAAAAATGGTTTTTAATATCATGCCAATATGGAAATATATTCACGCAGTGTGTGTGAAGCCAATTAGAAGCATTAATGTGATTTTACTCACTTTGAGGATCTGAAATTTACAGTGGAGGAAAAGTGCTTCTTTCAAAGTTTTCAAGTTTGAAGTTTCTGCATCCGTTAAGTTTGTTGTGCCAAAAAAAAAACAAGATTTCAAAATCATTTTCTGCACGCTTCCCCGTTGTCTCTTATTACACTGACTAAACACTAAACGAAGAACAGCATCATTTTTATTCAGACAGTGATGAATTTAAATTGACCCTTTGAAACTTGAGCAAATCGGCTAAATTTCTTTCAAAACACGGGAAGAAGGCAATGAGCAACAAAAGAGGAACTGACCCCAAAATTTGCAAGAAATTAGTACAAGAAAATTACCTAAAAATTAATTACAAAAATAAAAATAAATAAATATATCAAT
>NW_024614581.1:0-1063 GCF_008729295.1 Plectropomus leopardus
TTTTAATATATAATTTTTTTAGGAATGAAGATCAGGACAGAACTCAAATTGTAATTTCTATTATTGCCACACTGACATCTTATCTTTGCTGCTGTTTGGGCCATTTCAGGTCAGGTTGTTTGTCACCCTTTTCCTATGTTTTGAAAGAAATCAAGCATATTTGCTCAGGTTCAAAGGGTTAAAAGAGCCTCTGAAGAGTCATATTTGGAGGAATAAATGAATTATTTTAAATTATTTAAACCTGCAGCTGATATATTAAAGCTAATTATTCATAACTTCAAAACACACAACATTTTGTTAAGGTTTTATACTTCTGACCTGTGGGAGTATTTAAAATATTGGATCTGTTGCTTAATTTTTGACTTAATTTTCTTTCAGCATGCGCGGGGAAGGTTTGTCAGGTTTCATCATCTCACCTTCTGGGTCGGAAACGCCAAACAGGTCAGCATCCAAACGCTGACACACAATAAAAGAAGGCATTTTAGATGAATAATCATCAGTAATTTATGTGTAGAAGCTAAAAGACGTACAGCGTTTTTTAAAACACAGCATAATGTTTTGCAAAAAAAGATCAACATTGGAAGTAAATGGACTAAGATGACTCGAAAAGTCTGTGTGGATGTGATTAACATGGCAGACATTTAGTCCAGTTTGTGTATCTGAGTGTAATCAGTGAATTTGCAGCTCAGCTCCTACAATAAGTCTAAAATACACTGTGGAAACTAAATAGTTACATTCAGACTGTTCAGGTCCAAAAATGCTTCACTGAAACCCATTCAAACTGACATTCACTCACAGTCACGAACAATGTTGCTGCTAATTGTTGACACATCCCAGACTGTGATTATAATTTTAAAGTTAGTCTGCTTAGCATGTAGAATATTGAAAATAATTCATTTTTGTGTTGTTTTTTTCCATCTAAAATCATAGTGGCATCATGATGAAAAACTGGCATTTAAAGGGTTAAAATTCAGAAAATGAATGAATATTTATTTATGATTAGGGCTGATGTTGGTTGAGAAAATAAACTCGCTGAAAGTAGAAATTAATATTAATGTATACT
>NW_024614582.1:0-4620 GCF_008729295.1 Plectropomus leopardus
TGATAAAAAAATCTGCACTGTGAGTTGCTGGATTTTTTTTTTTTTTTTTTTTTTTAAAAAAAAGCCAATTTTAGAGTTGTAATTGCTTAAAGTAGATTGGGGACTATTTTTCTGTCGTTATTTTTCATGGATTTTAGTGGTTAGGTAGCTCCAGCACGCTTTAACTCTTGACTTACAAGCGTAACGCCAAAAGCCACCTTCCGAACCGAACCAAACTGGACTGCTGGGTGAAAACGGGACTTTTGTTGCCTTCACAGATCTCTGAACTACAGTACATGTTTGAGATGCCGCACTGATGCCACCAGCTCTCCTGCAGTCTCTGCATCTGATCACTTGTCACAGATGTTTACTCGTGCATTAGTGGATCATCTCAGCAGGGAACAGCCAGCTCAAACACTCTCCAGCCTTCAGGTAAACAAGACTTCACGCTTAGAGAAAAACTAGCCACAGACGCAGAGAGAAGCTAGGAAACAGGCAATGCTTAATCAGTGGTCTTGTATGAGATCGTTGATACCACGGTTAAAAATACCGGCCTTTGCCCTCAAATTTACAGTAAAATCACAAGTTTTTTTCAAGCTAACAAATGTATCATAAGGCCATCCAACAGTGACAAGTGTTTTGTTAGGACTGCTCAACAGGATATTTGTGATGAAACAGGCTGTGCACCAACTGCAGGGTTTCCCACACATTCATTCATCTGTGGCAGCCTGCCACGATTAAAACTTCTGCTGCCACAAATAGAATTCATATTTTTTGAGGTGGACTTTTCAGCACTCTCTAAATAATTACTGTTTGCACCACACTCTCGGCGTACAGAGCGTACTCTGGGCACAGATGGAGCAGCAGAACCTCAGGCGCATTTAGAGTCAAATTTAACTGATTACTGTGCTGGGTGTAAAAGTTTGCATTCACTCACGAGATGATATTTGATATCTGGCATTTTGCAGATTATCTGTATCTGTATTATATTTCAATGATCTCTGACAAAATTAATATATTAAAAAGTGCAAAGAAAGTGTCAGCATGGGAGGAACTTTCACTTTGTACAGAATATTTTTATTTTTATTCTAAATGCTTATCAGAAACATACATATTAGTTCAAAATATCAGTCATCAGTCTCATTAACTACTTATAGTTGGTATCGGTATTGGCCCTGAAAAAACAGTATCCGTCGAGTGCCAGTCATGTTTTGGAAAACCTCTGTTCAGTTAGCTTCTGTAACTCAATCTCTCAGTAGCTTGTCTAGGATAAGCCTTTCAGAGAAAAGTGTGTTTACTTTCCATACGGACAAAACTTGAGCAGCGACTGGCCAGGTGTGTGGAGGTGAGACAGTATGCAGAATTTGAACTTCTCTCTCAAGTTCTCCATATTTTTCTCTGTATCTCTGCAAAACAGCTACAAAACAAATGCCTTTTGTTTCAGACATACTGCGGCTTAATCCTGTCTTGCACCTCATAGTTTTTTCATTAGTTTACTTTTAAAGCCTCGTGATAATCTGACTGCTACAACAAAGGTTATTCCAGCCTAAGAAACAACATTTTGCAGACATGAAAGCATTCATGCACTGCACACACATAAATACACACTCAAGTGTATTACATAAACAGCACCAGTTGCAGCTCATTTTGTTAATGGCGTATGACCGGGGCTTGGCGCTGTGACCGGAGACACTGATATATAATGCTGATAGTAAGACACGACAAGTAAACACTGGATATTTTTACTCCCCGAGTCCGTCACTGCTCCATTACCCTTCAGCTACTTGACATTGTTTGTGTATTTCTTAAACATAATTTACGGTTGTTGAGTAAAAAGCTAAGCAGTCTGAGAACTTCTTTTTCCTGTGAATGAAAATGCTCGTTCTATCGTCGCCTGATATTTCAGGATGACATCTGCAGATGGGGAAAGGTGTAAGCCTCTTATGGCTCCTGTATCAAGATATCATTACAGGATATTGTGCAATTTCAGGTGTCAGATTGAGAAAGTGTCTGTGTTTTCGCTGAAGGAGCTGCAGCATGAGCTGCTGCTGTGTGATGGAGACTGCTGGATTTGCATAAGCAGGGCGTGTTGTTAATGGATCTGGCGCGGATGCTATCATCTCGGCTGTTGTTGAGGAAGCAGAGAGGAGATAACCCCTTTCTCTCACTGCAGTTCCCTCTGTTGTTTAATCCTCTACTTCTTTCCTTATGTCAGAATTTTTCACTTTTTTTCTTAACTTTTGCTCTTATGCTAAAGCTTTTCGTTCTCTAGAGGTATTATCTTCGACTTCTTTTATTTCATCACACCCCTTCACTGCAGCTGACTTTCAATCAATAATTTTTGGTGCGTTAAGTCATAACGACTTTACAGTTTTTTAAATTTCCTCAATATCAGAGAGGCAGGGATGGAAGTAACAACTTACATTTACTCTCAGTACTGTAACAAAGTCATTTTTAGTGTACTTCTAATCTGTAATTTTACTTTTATGTAAGTATTTTTTTTAATTGGAGTCAACCAATATTGGTTTTTCAGGGCCAATACCGGTACAGATTATTAGTAGTTAGGTTGACCAATAACCAATATTTGGAACCGATATGCATTTACAATAAAAATAAATAATAAATATTTAGAAATTTGAAATGTAGCAAAGTCCAAAACTTAAACTTTTATCATAAACTGCAAGTTCCCAGCAACTTAAAAAAAAAAAAGAAAGTTCAGTGAAAATTTAAAGAAATGATAATTGAATAAAAATAGCTCCCTGAGTTTTACAACGTGAAAGCACAGTTACTGAAATGTAACCTGTGCAACCTACGATGAACCTGTCTGTTGTTCCTTGTCTTTAATGTTCCTAACTAAAACCAGTAAAAAAAAGTATATCCAGTATATACAGTATATATATAAAGTTGAACACTGAGCAGATTGAGGACGAATTGCATGTTTGCAAGGCTGACAAAGTGAAGTTCAGAGTACAACTACAAACTCTTTGAAGTCACTCTAGAGATGAGAGCAGCTGCTGCGTTGCTGAGCAATGTTGCGTGGGACTAAAATTGTCTTTTCTTTGCTCAAGTGTTTGTGGCTGCAACCACTGGGGAGTTTATGTTGCTTTAGTCTACAGTTTCTGTAAGAGGTGTCAGGTTAATTAATGATATCCATGACACAACTGCTGGTGAAAGAATGCATTTGCCAGATAAACAGCACTTCACGGGTGGCTTTGTGTGTTTTTAAATGTCAGTAAATAAAATGTTTGTTGACTTCAACCTCCCACAGTGTCAAACCAGCCATCTCCCCTGTGTACAGGTCAGGGTGGTGTGGCTATTAGCTGGATGACTAAACAGTGTGATTTATTTTTGTACAAAATGAGAGAAAAGAAGCAAAATAAAAAACGACGAGCTGTTAAAAATTCACTGATTCTTGTTTGCCGCTTCAACAAAACGGATGGAAATGCATCAAAATTCACCTGACAGCTGGACGACAACACTCAGCAGCTGTTAACAGGTTTACACCACCTCCCTCTGCCACATTACCTTTGTGTCAAAGAATATATACTGTATAAATAGCATTATCGGAAATGGGCCTGTCAAGTGTGACACATGTGCTCCTCCTCCTGTCAGGCACGCACAAACAGCCTCTAATCAAGCAGCCAGCCTGGAAGCAGAGGCGATCCACAGTAAATCCCTGTGTGTGCATCCTAAAACAAAGCTCCGCTAAATATAGCGTCTCTGACATGATTATGACACGGCAGGGACCAAAGTTTCCATGTCCCAGCTCACTCTTTGAGATCATGATGGCCCATTACAAGACCATATCATTGGCTATGAGGCAAAGCACCAATGTGAATACTCCATACAGTAATGTTTCCCATGGTAATAGTGCACTGGGGTTAGTAGGAGATGGTCCTACTAAACGGAGAATATTAGTCTTTTTTGGCAAAAGGTCAAAAAACACATACAAAATACATGTTTATCTTTAAGTGAGCCGGATCAGTTCAGCAGCTGGAAGAAAATGTTGGCATCCTGCAAACCATGAAAACATTACATTTGCACATTAGTATCATATCAACAGCAGTCAGCTTTCCATGAACCCTAAAACTGTGCAAATTAAAAGTGTGAAACACACCTAATGAAAATTTCAATTTCGTAGAAAAAAAATCCCAATTATAGCAAAAAAGTTTTTATGCTCGCATGAGGTGGAATTTCAGATGATCAAAAAAAGCCATATTTCACAAAACTGCAAAATATTTACTTGCAGGATGTAAATATGTTTATTTCTGCGGTAAAGCTGGTCATTTTATCATTAGGTCGGGGTGATGACGATAGACTCACTTTTGGAGCCGGCCTCAAGTGGACAGGACAGGAACTGCAGTTTTTGGAGCTTATGCTTTGGCTCACTTTCTAGCCTCTTAGGTTGCCTCTTGTCTGCAACATGTGTTGATGGATTTACTAAAGGAATTCGTTTTTTAAAGTTAAAAAAAAGGTCTTTAATTTATTCTCTAATTAATCAGGCGCAAAACAAGTGAAGGACATTACAAAGACAATACTATGTAGGAGAATAGACAGGTGAAAAAAGAGCAATTGACACAAAAGACAAACAGGCACAATGACATATTGGGACAATGTATACTGAGGGTGTTGAATAGCTGT
>NW_024614583.1:0-1371 GCF_008729295.1 Plectropomus leopardus
TGTGTGTGTGTGTGTGTGTGTGTGTGTGTGTGTAAATAAAAATCAGACAGGAAGAGACGGAGGAGAGACGCAGAGGGAGGAAACACGACGAGACGTTGAGAGGAAACCGGAGAACAAAACAGCGGAGCAGAGCGCAGTCTGAATATATCTCACGGCCATACGGTAAATCACCGTACTGGATCTGATCTCCAGGTGGGCAGGCCTGATTGATTCTGGCAACTCATTTCTGAAAACTGATTGGATTAAACGCTGAGCCCACAACTCATTCCTGAAAGCTGATTGGATTCAAACGGCGACCAGCTGATTTAGATCATGTCAGTGGTGAACGGACGGCGTGTCAAGGACAACACGCCTGTAAAGTTTAAAAAAAAAGAAAGAACCCGTGTGTGCGTGTGTGTGTGTGTGTGTGTGTGTGTGTGTGAGCAGTGGTGTCATACATAACAGCTGATGGAAGCAGCAGTAGAGCAGCGGTTTTTCTGTTTTTCTCAGTTTGGTGTTTTTGATTTAACGAATTTAAATCCCCGCCGCTCAGGGATGTCTGACCGCAATGTAAAGCCGTGAAAATCTGCAAACCGCCAAATATCAGCCCCGAAACTTATTTAGTCCAATAGACAGCTGCTCCACTAAACTGTGCATGGAAACATACTGAGCGTGTGCATTAACACCGTTCAGTTTCTGGTGTGCACGCATGAGACTGTGGCTGTAGACGTGAGTCCGTGCACTGTTTAACGTGAGTCAGTAATGTGTGTGTCTGCCGTACAGCAGAATCTGGTTTAAGTACATTTACACATACAAGCAATGTGACTGTGGTGTTTTGGTGCAAAACAATTAACATCAAGGAAGAATAAAAGATATAGTAACTTTAAATAGAATAAGATAAAAATATAGAAGCAATATAAAAATATCAAAAATAGAATCTAAAGAACACAAAACACATTTACAGAAGCTGCAACGAGAGTCGAATACATGTGGCCTCGTTTGTGCAAAATAACGACTAAGTAGAGTGCGTCAGAGTTTGTGTATGTGTGTATGCAACTGATGCATGGAAGTGTTTATGCATGTGGTGTGTGTGTGTGTGTGTGTGTGTGTGTGTGTGTGTGTGGTGACTAAAGGTATCAGACGATGATGTCATGGCGTGAGATGGCGGGGTAGGGAGTGAGAGAAAGTGACATCACTGCATATCTATGTGTGTGTGTGTGTGTGTGTGTGTGTTTGTGTGTGTGTGTGTGTTTGTGTGTGTGAGAGAGAGAGGGTGACACAAGTCTCTATTTAAAGACAACAAAATCTAGCAAGAGGAAGAGGAGGGGCAGGAGACAGGCAGACCGTGTGTGTGTGTGTGTGTGTGTGTGTGTGTGTGTGTGTGTGTGTGTG
>NW_024614584.1:0-1020 GCF_008729295.1 Plectropomus leopardus
ATACAGAGAACACACAGAGAACATACAGAGAACACACAGAGAACATAAAGGGAACATAGAGAGAACACAGAGAGAACATAAAGGGAACATAGAGAGAATATAGAGAGAATGCACAGAGAACATAGAGAGAACATAAAGGGAACAAAGAGAGAATACACAGAGAACATACAGAGGAGCTGTGAGGAACAGGAGCTGCAGGTGAGTCCTGGTCTGAACTGTCCTCAGCAGGTGCTGCTCAGGAGAGTTGGACACTCGGAGGTCGTTCATTGTTGAGGGTTTTTGGTGACTGCTGAAGGCCTCAGTCTCATTCACACAGCAAACCCCCCAAAACACCTGCTAACATCGGGAGTTTTAA
The DNA here is from genome assembly GCF_008729295.1 of Plectropomus leopardus. Taxonomy (NCBI): domain Eukaryota; kingdom Metazoa; phylum Chordata; class Actinopteri; order Perciformes; family Serranidae; genus Plectropomus; species Plectropomus leopardus. The sequence continues at coordinate 356 of NW_024614584.1, forward strand.
TGCAATGGGAGCGCGTTTGATCGGCTTTCACACCCGGGTCAAATTACTCTGCAGCAGACACGGGCTTTTATCGCCTCCGGCTCAGATCCGCATCGATGGGAACGCAACGTCCGTTTGAACGCTGTAATTTCAGCTCCTCAACTGGTGAGATGCGATGATGCGCCTTCACTAATTACCCTCCATCTCCTCCCGAGCAGCTAAAACATTGATTCAAACACACCTGCAGCGAATTTAAAGAGAGACTGAATCAGGCAGAGTCATTGTCGACCTGCTCTCCTGCCAGTCTGTGACATCACACAGACACAGCAACAAAACAATACACACACACACACACACACACAGGCGCACGCACACACAGGTGCGCGCGCACACACACACACAGGCGCACACACACACACACAGGCAGGCAGGCAGGCACACACACACACACACACACACACACACACACACACACAGAGGCAGGCACGCACACACACACACACACACACACACACAGACACACACACACACACACAGGCACAGTTTGAGCAGGAGTGAGAAGCCCTTTTTTTGTTGGTCCTGTTTCTCCTTTTAGGACTCGTGGTCGGACGTCTGTGTTTCCCGGTTTCCCCGAGACTGGTGTGTGTGTGTGTGTGTGTGTGTGTGTGTGTGTGTGTGTGTGTGTG
>NW_024614585.1:0-1523 GCF_008729295.1 Plectropomus leopardus
TGTGTGTGTGTGTGTGTGTGTCAGCGGTCCAGGATGTGGGTCTTGTACAGTCGGTTCATCTGCTCGAGGAAGATGAAGGTGAGGACGGTGTGCGGTCCGAGGCGAGCGTAGTACGGAGTGAAACCTTTCCACAGCGAGAAGAAACCCTCGTTCCTCACCACCCGCAGCAGCACCTCCTGCAGGAGCACACGCAAACAACACGTCAACAACACGCAAACAACACGTCAACAACACGCAAACAACACGCAAACAACACGCAAACAACACGCAAACAACACGTCAACAACACGTAAACAACATGCAAACACGTCAACTTTGATTTGGTTATCTGCGTGTGAATATTAATATAAATACATACATGATATAAAACCGTGAGTGTTTTTCATGAATTCGGGAACGACACCAAACAGTCTCACTTCTATAAAAGTCCGAACTTTGTCAGAGATCAAAGAATCGCGGTGATGTCACGAGGAGACTCACGATAACATTGATACTAAATATTACATTTCTATATGAAAACGTTAAAGTATCTGAAGATTTTACAAAGTTGTCTTTCTCGCGATAATAATCTTCAGATGTGATAATGACGGAAAAACAGTCACAGTAACATCCACGACTCAGGCAAACGCAGGGCCAACACCCCGACAGGTATGTCGAAATGTTCTGAAACACGAAACCGTCGTCAGCAGACATCAATAAGAGACGATAAGAGAAGGACGAAGGTCGGCGTGTCCGCCCGCTCGCCGCCGCGTTAACCCCTTCATGTCTCTCGGAGTTTGTCCTCCGCTCTGATTCATTCAGAGAGAGACGGCACTGACGACGCCCCCGCCTGACATCCTACACGCCACACACGCCGTCTGCGTCACTGATGACGCAGACGGCGAGGAGCTCCCGGAGCGGTCTGATCTCGGCCCGCCGCAGAGACACGGACCGGATCAAAACCTGCGAAGATTCCCGAAAAATGATTTAAATAACGTCTGATGGACTCACCAAACCGTTCTTGTACTCGGGCTTCCCGTCAATCATCCTCATGTTCTGGATCCTGAAACACAAACCAGTTCAGAGGGTCACCCAGTTTACAGCAGCGGTCCTCAACCCACGGCCCGCGGGCCCAATCCGGCCCTAGAAACGTCCTCAAATCCCAGCAGCGTGTGTGGGGCCGCAGCGACCGTCTCACCTGGTCTTAACGATGTCGACCGGCATCGACGCTGCCGTGGTAACCAGACCACTGATCATACTGGCACAGAAGTGACACAAAATATCGTCCCCGAAATACCCTGAAAACATACAAAAGTACACATTACAGTGCAGGTTTGAGTGCAGTACAAGTGTATTCAATGTGTGTTCGTTGGTTATTTCATGTGTATTTAATGTGTATTTAATGTGTATTTCATGTGTACCTGAGTCCAGCAGCCCCTGTTTGGCCTGAGAGTAGGAGGCCAGCTGAGCAGCGTTCACCACCACAGCTCGAGCCATGGTGGGAATACACCCCTACAACACACACACACACACACACACACACA
>NW_024614586.1:0-1812 GCF_008729295.1 Plectropomus leopardus
ACCAATTTATTTTAATTTTAAGGATTAATTAATTCTTATTATGAGTACACGTGAAATTTTAGAAAGCATTATTATTAGTATTATTATTGATGTTGTTATTCGTGTTGTTAATAATACTTGTTAATATCAATTAGGTTCATGACGTTAACCAACTACATTTCTTAACGTTCTTCTTATTATTTAATTTTAATACTAAGAGCAAGTAACCAGAATAAAATTGAAAACACTGACCCCGACTGGTAGAGAAAAAATAAATCCAGAGCGCGCGCGCGCGCTTGTGTGTGTGTGTGTGTGTGTGAGAGAGAGAGTGTGTGTGTGTGTGAGCGTGAGTGAGTGCGCTCGCGCTTGGGTCCAGTGACACATCTCTTGCTTTAAGCACATAGAGTAGGCAGACAGACAGATGGACGCGGCGGCTGAGACAGAAAGACATCCTCATACTTTCTAGCTGATTCCATTAGTGGACCGTAATACTGCTCGTGGTGTTTACACCCTTATCAGCACCATCAATAGTAGCCTATATGGAGGAGAGGAGGAGGAGGAGGTCACTGCATGTCACCCCGACGTGCAACTGGATGATGATGACGATGATGATGATGATGATGATGAAGGTGTCCAGATGTGCCGCTGTATCTTACGGTGTATCAGGCGGTGTTGGAGCAGCTTCCCTCCGCTCAGTGCAGACGGACTACAGCGACCCGCTGCAGCCGGCGGCGCTCAGCAGCAGCAGCCTCAGCATCAGCATCATCAGCATCATCTTCTCTCCTCCGAAAACCCGCCGATCAGGGCTGTCCCACATCTCTGCGTCGTCTGCTCTCAGCCTGCGGGGAATAAACCACCATTAATCACACATGTGCCGGACACCGGGGGCTCCGCCGTGCTCCCCGCGCGCTTCAAACACCTCTCTCCTTAATCACTGCGATTATCCAGAGCCGGCCGTTGTCACCTATCCCACATGTTATGTAATGAAATAGTAGCACATTACGGCGCGAGCACGGCTGCAGGTCCGGTGAGTGGTGCTGATGTGAGCGGGACAAAGATGGGACTCACCCGGCTGTAGACTCCGTTAGAAGCGGCGGTCCACCGGCAGCCTGCCCCGTCTGCATACTTTAATTTTGGCTTCAAATGAAGACTGTAGTTATGAATGAAACCACACGCGATTAGACACACCCACCGCCCGCTCCCTACGCACCACGTGACCCAGCGCCGATGATGATGGTGGTGATGATGTGAGATGGAGGAGAAAACCTCATTCACAGCAGCTGCTCATGAATGGCAGCTGCTGACAGAGCCATCGCCTAGCTGCCTTTCTGAATTTTTTTATTTCTTTGTTTTATAATAGATCAAGACATTTTTATTAGTATTTGCACACATATTACGCATATTACGTTTTCTATGTTTGAGTCAGACAGTGTTTCTTTGTTTCGCGACAAAATGTAGGGAGACAGATGGGTGTCATGGACGTTTCTGTATTCTCACGTTTTACCACCCGGTGGCAGCGTTGCACTGTTGTTTTCTTATTGTATAAACGAAAGATGGAAGTTTTTAATGCATTTTTTTTTACCGTCATGCTTTTTATTGTTTCCATGAGAAAAATAGTATCTACAGCAACCTAAACCGTGACAGAGTTACATGTAGGCTACATATGATGACAGATGACAAAATGGTAAATGTATATTAGAGAGCAGATTTTTCATAAAAATATGGAAAATCAATGATAGTAATAATTGCTTAACCTTTAAGTGTGCCCCGAATAGAATGAATGAATTAATAATAATAATAAAAAACAAAATAGTAGGCTTATATTATTATTAG
>NW_024614587.1:0-1532 GCF_008729295.1 Plectropomus leopardus
CAGCTGATCGGTGTGTAAACAGCTGATCAGTGTGTAAACAGCTGATCAGTGTGTAAACAGCTGACTGTCCGTCTGTCTGCAGGGTGAAAACGGGTTTGGACTGGAGAAAGATCGCCGCGGCTCCATCCTGACCTCGCCCACCGGTAAACAACAACATGTAGCTTGAGGTTTGATTTGTTATTGGATGGCGAGATTGATTTAAATTTGGGCAAATATATGGCAGATCATTAGTGCCAGACAGAGAAAAAAAATATCCATGAACAGGTAACTTATGACAGAAATACTCACGAGTATTTTTATTGGAGCTGCCACCATCAAATATTTTTTAACCCTTCTGTCACCATTTAGTACCTACATATTCCCAAATACAAATTCAACAAAGAACAATTGGACAGAAAATTTGGAAAATTGAAAAACTGAAAAAAAAAGTGAATAAAATTTCAGTTTCATTTAAAAAACTAAACAAATATTCACATTTTATTTTTTTCTTATTACTTCAGTGAAATCTACAAAAGTTATTTAAACTTCTCGGTTCAGCTTTAATTTGGATTTTGTTTTTTATCGTCTATTTGTTTCTAACTTCCTCCTCCACCACGCGGCTGCAGGGCCCGGTGGCGTGGTGGGCGACGGCGGCGGGGTGTCTAACGGCGGTCTGGTCCACCGGGTCGGTTCTCTCACCAAGATGCCAAACGGCAGCGAACATGACGAACACGGTCGCCGTGGAGACAACATGAGGTCATCCGTCAATCATCACCATCAGCGGCGCCCGTCAGTGAGGAACGGCGTGCTGGACCACAACAGACCGTCATACCACAAATACACCAGGTACTGCATTACCACAGATACACAAAATACTGTTACCCCAGGTACTGTCCTATAATCCTAGAAATGTCCAAAATCCAAAAATTGTCTTAAAATCCTAGAAATGTCTTAACATCTGAATGTCCTGAAATCCGAGAGACATCTCAGCCAATCACAGAGTGTTGTTTTGCAGGAGGGACTCGAGGGACAGGTACTGGAGGAACGGAGACATGGACACGTACGGAGAGCAGGGCTACTACAGCAGAGAGGAGGACAATGACAGCATCACCTCCAGAGACAGGTGAGACACACGGAGAGACACACAGATAGACAGAGACTGAGAAACACACAGACAGAGAGACACGGACAGAGAGACACACAGACAGACAGAGACTGAGACACAGACAGAGAGACACAGACAGACAGACAGGTGAGACACAGACAGAGAGACACAGATGTGTCATTATGTGTGTTATTGTGTAATTGTGTGTTGTTGCAGACACTACCCTGATGAGCCTCCTCTGTACAGAGACCACTATGATGGCCACGCCCCCTACACCAACAGTAGCTATGGTAACGGATACAGCGAGGGCAGGAGGACCACCAGGAGACGTCTCCTTCCTGCCACGCCCACAGGTGACCCTCTGACCTACCTGAAAAAAAAACAAAAAACAGACAGTTGAGAGGTGATCATCAGACAGGTGATCATCAGACAGGTGATCATCAGACAG
>NW_024614588.1:0-1405 GCF_008729295.1 Plectropomus leopardus
CCCTCCCCCCCCCCCTCCTCCCCCTCCAGTGAGGTTCACTCCCGCCCAATCTCTCTCAGACAATACCTCAATCAACTGTAGAGGGACGGGGGGGGACGCTGAGGGGGAGGGAGGGAGGGGGCGGGAGAGGAGAGGGCTAATGCGCTTTTGATGGGGTTTATCCAGGCGTGGAAGCTTCAAGCACGACCACCTCACGGGCGGGTTAGTGTGAATTCCCCCCTCCTCCACCTCCTCCATCTCTCCCCTCAGCCTCTCCACCCGACTGCTGCCACTCCAGTGAGGTAGAGGGCGAGTTAGCCTGGTCTGTAGCGCACCTCCAGTCAGTGTTACTCACTCACGATGCCTCTCAGACAAACACACAAACAACTGTATTGTAACAGCTGGAGAAGGTCCAGATTCATGCTGTGCAAAACTGTCTGTGGTTAGCCGCATCGCTGAGCTTTGGTCAGGTAATCTCAAGGAATAAAAACACTGAGCACAGATAAATTCGAGGTGAGAGATGGTAGAGAGAGGCAGGTTTTTTAACAAAAAATGAATATGTGAGGTGTGAACCTATAGGCATGCACACAACTACACAAAGGGGAATTTGAGTTTTTGTTAACCCGAGTGATATTCTCATTTTTTCTCCCATTTTATGACTTAGTCGTTATAACTTTTTTATGAACCACTGTTAACATGATTTGGAAAATGCAAACTCATCAAGCATCAGGGCAGCTTTTCCAAAAGACTTCATTTCAAATTCAAACTAGAGACCATCTTGTGATGAGATCACACCAGCTGTAATACAGCAATGTGCAACCTGAAACAAATGTGGGCCAGAGGACATAAAATAGGGGGCCAACTGAGCTCTTCCCTACTTCCTACATCGCTACCTCCAGGCCCTCTTGCTTGGACTACACCCATCCTCGAACTCTGTCTTTATTGTGATCTTAAATCCACACCTGTAAAGTTTCATGAATCTATCCTGCACTGTTGTGACAAACTTACGTTATCCAAATTTGTCCACTGACAGACACCTGGCAAAATACTCAAAACAGCTTCTGTTACCAAAGGTGTCTCCAGGGTCACATTGTGCTACAATAACACACACACACACACACACACACACACACACACACACACACACACACAGATTCACAAGAAGAATCTCAAACACCTTCTTTTGATTACAGCTGACAGCTGTACAGAGGGTGTATTTCTATTAAATTCAACTGTTTGGATTATATTGTGGTTTAGAGTTAAAGGCAACTCCACAGCTCCACCCACAAATCAAAATTTGGGAATTTCTTGCTAAAAAAAAAAAAAAAAAAACAAGATGGAAACGAGCAATGAGTGACGCTAGTGTGGCTACATCCATTATTTTTTTTTTTACAGGTTATGGTCTGAACGAGGCTTTATGCTAATA
>NW_024614589.1:0-1433 GCF_008729295.1 Plectropomus leopardus
ATAGTTTGAGTTATTTATCTTTTATTACTACTATTGTCATTGTATCTATTTGTTTGTTTATTTATTTGTTTACTTACTTATTTATTTTTCATCTTTTAATTTATAGATTTTATCCTGCTTCTGGTCTTTCCTCACTTATGGTCATATCCTCAGTTCCTGTTTTTTTTTGTTTTTTTTTAAAAATTTTGTTATTATTATTATCATTATGACTTTACTAGTCAAGTTTTTTAAATTGATTTTTTATTTATTATTGATTTTATGTTTGTTTGTCCATTTATTATTATTGTTAATATTATCATTGTCATTGTTCATTTTATTTACCTTGTGGGAATGTGAGGGCTATATATCTATACGTTGATGTACATTTTTTGATACACTAGAAATTTCAATAAAAATATTGCCCCCAAAACCCCATAACAACTACAGACACACAAACAGAATATATATCTTTGGGATTTTAAGATTGCAGGAAGCCTTACAAATAAGAGCCACAGGCTGCAGGGGAGACACAGTCCTGAGGCTGCATGTATTATTCATCAGCAGTGTCATGTAATCTGACTCTCAGCATCAGTTACATGCGTCAGTCCAGGTGACGCAGGAAGCAAATAAAACACACAAAATGCTGTGTGTGTTTTAGGTTATTCCTCCTCCCCCACACTGAGTCTCAACAGGACAGACAGCAGTTGCCTTAGTCAACTCCCTGGTGATGTCTGTGTACACACACACACACACACACACACACACACACACACACACACACACACTTCACTTCATACATGTCGAGCAGGTGATTCGTAGGAAGAAGGCCCCTGGTCACAATGTTTCTGGTAATTCATCAAAAGTCTGCTCTAAAGAAAACAGACAGTGTGTGATGCAGCTGATACTAACGCTGTTACCTGAGTTACCTTAGATGAGGTGTGGCTCAGAGCTGTCCCCTGCAGGTGTGCACACAGACAGACAGACAGACAGACAGACAGAGGACACACGGTACAGCCTACACACCACCTGCTGTTACACACAGGAGACATCCCTTGGGCACCAACGGTAAGTTTCTGCTCTAAAATCTCTAAAACAAAAGTCTGCTCAGCTTTTTAGGAATGACTTGACCTTTAAATACCATGATATATCAAAGTCGATTAAATAAAAAGCACATTTTATAATGTTTGACCTCTACTGTGCAATGTGCTGCGTCCTTTCCTATTGTCACATCAGCAAAAAAAACAGTGAGCCAGGTAATATCTTTATTAACCCTTTAAAACCTGAGAAAATTGGCTTATTTCTTTCAAAAACATGTACAGAGGCAATGAGCCACTTGAGGAGAAATGACCCAAAACTGTGCAAGAAATTATTAAATTTCACCTGAAAGTGATAGGGAAAAAAGCAAGCAAGGAATTTAGTTTTGAAAAGTGCTTAACAAATGACAATGATTCTGT
>NW_024614590.1:0-1502 GCF_008729295.1 Plectropomus leopardus
ACCCAATTTTGATTCTGATTTTGTTTATTTCTTTATTTTATGAAGTTATTCTTATTTTAATTTTTTAATTACATAACACTGACAATTTGCTTTTTACTATATATTTAATACATATTTTTAATACTAGATTCATTTTTATTTGTATCTATTTATTTATGTTTATTTTTGCACTGTTTACAATGCATTGTACTGGAAAAATTATTTATTTATTTATTTTTTAAATTTACTCCACTTTGCAGTGGACTTCTGAGTCTTCATGTTACGCTTTATTCTTCTGCATCTGCTGTTGTCATGGTTACGCTTAACAACAAGAGCACATGACAACCAAAGGCGAACATCACTGATGGTTAGATTTAGGCAAAAGAGGCACATGGTCAGGTACCGTCCACCGGCGTATAATAATAACATCACATTCAGACGGGAGCCGAACACGGGACTCCTGCATGAAAGTCCGGGGTTTGTTGGACCCATCCACCCTATAGGTACCATCAGGGTCTTTATATTGCGTCGTTACCAGCAGCCTTTTTAACCTGACGCTGGTCTGTGGCGTATCATGCACGCACCGGTTCTGTTCGCATTCTCAAGCGGCGCCGCCTGCATGCGTATCGTGCTGATGCGGCATTTCCACTTTCTCTGGCAGCGAACGTGTCGAAAACGCTGCATCTATTATAAACAGTAACGACGTGAAAGAGAAAGAACTAAATATGAGTTTTTCTTTCACTCAGGTTGTTGATATTGTCCCCATCCAAACAACCTGCACCAGCTCCCGCAGCATGGAAATCAATCAGCACGGCTCTATGCATCCAATAGCTGCCTAATTGATGCACTAATCCAGTGACTAAGTACTGCAGCGCTGCGGAGTCTGCCCAAAGCAAACACAACACACAAGGCATCAATGAGCTGCTTCTCAAACAAGAGAGCGGAGCGGGACTGACAGAACGTCTATGAGCTATAGATCAAGAGGGAGAAGTGTTTGCTCCTGAGCTGCTGACCTTTGACCTCCAGCAGCACCGCTTTCTTATCTAATGGACCTCCAGGACACGAGGCCGAAACACGATTTTACTGTTCTGTGCGAATATTGTACACGTGTGACGGCGAGGAGAGCGTTATGTTTGCTTACATCACCTCACCACACATTCAACGAGTTTCCGTTACAGATTTGGGCAAAAATTTAGTGATATTTTCAAAATAATTGCGAGATGACTGCGTTTCCACTGAGTCTCTGAGACTTCACAGTAACGCTGCAGTAACCATGGCGATGGATGTTCAGAACATTAGCAGCTTTTTTCTACTGCAGCCACCAAACTAGGCGTGTTATGAAGCCATGATGGAAAGGCGAGCTCCTTATACTTGGGAGTGGTCACGTATGAGGGATTTCTGGGAGATGTAGTCCACGATTTCACAGAGGAATTGTGGATTCAAAACATTCGGATGAAACTTTTGAGGTACGTGTTGCAATAACAGCTCTTGTGGCTCCTGCTGCATCATGAGGGAGCCAGTTC
>NW_024614591.1:0-3372 GCF_008729295.1 Plectropomus leopardus
TTTGTTTTTACAAGTATTTAACCCTTTGAACTCTGAAAAAATTGGTGCCATTTCTTTCAAAAACATTAAAAAATTGAGGAAATGAGGAACAACTATATTTATAATGATCATAATTACATGTTTAAAATTATGTTATACATTTTTAAGGTTATTTCCTCGTTTATTTCTTTTTTGTTTAATTTTTTAAATATTTTTATGTATCAATTTATTTATTTTATTACTACTTTCCAGGTCATTTGCTTGTTCTTTTTACTGATTTCTTGCTCATTTTGGGTCATGTTTTCAGTCATTGCATAATCCCCTCTTCTCATGTTTTTGAAAGAAAACAAGCCATTTTATCAGGTTTCAAAGGGTTAAAAATAAGTGTGGGAAAAATGTTCTGAAAACTCTATTTATAATCATCAGAATTATATGGTGAAATTATTTTAAAGCACTTTTTACCAAGTCATTTCATCTTTGTTTTTCCCTTCCCTTTTTCTTTGTTTGTGCTAATTTTCAGGTAATTTTTTATTTATTTATTTATTTTTTAACTTTTTCTAGAAGAGGATGTGAATACTTCGACAGAAGCAGCAGAGTTGCCGATGCGTTCACTGACCTCCACAGCCTTGTAGAAGATGCTGCTGCCGATCTGAACCACCTCCAGGTTCTGCTCCTGCTCGTTCCTCGCGCACTTGATGTAGGTCATCCAGCTCCTCTGGTCCTCCTGACTGGCGTCGATGAAATACCGCACCGTCCCGTCCTCGTTAAACACCTGACGGCAGCGAACACACAGAGGGTCGGTTTTACCCGAAACCTTGTTACTGAGGTTTTTTTTCCCGGTTCTTAAAGGTCGCATCACATGACCAAATGTCCTCCTGCTGTTTGGACCGGACGGAGAAACACGCTGAGGACGAGGACAAATCTCCAAGTAAATCGCAAACCACGTGCATGAGACTCGTTTACACACTTCCGAGTGTCTGAGAGCGAGTGTGGACTGAGCTGCATGCATGTTTTTTTTGTTTGTGCTTTTTGTAAAAAAAAACAAACAAAAAACTTAATAATCTACATAACAATCTTTAATTATTGTTATTTTACTTAGTGCCTTTGTTCTATATACATCTGTGAATGAGACATTAATATGACTTGAGGACTATAAGTCACGTTTTTAGTGGGAAAAAGTTCAATAACGTTAATGAGAAACGAAAAAACTGCAATCCTCACAGCTGGATGCCCCAAAATCTGACACACTGCAGCTTTAACGGACACCGACAGTACGGCGACAGTCACTGAGCTATGGGACCAGGTGATCGTGAGTGAACTCTTCTTCTCTTTGTTTGTTCTGTGGGTTTTGTGTGGTTTTTAGTTGTGTTGGGTTGTTTGGTTTTGTGAGTCCAGATTACTTAGTTGTTACATTTATAGTCAAACGTTGCTAAAAACGTCATACAGGCAACAGTAGAAACAAAAAACAGAAATATCGGAACAGAAAGGTAAATATCTGAAGGATGTTTGTTTACCTCCCACATGAGGTTGTTGTTCTTGTACAGGTCGATGTGTTCAGGTGAGATGAGGCGTCCGGTGAACGGGCCCATCTCTGTCCCTGCTTTAATCCACGTTTTCGAGAAAATACCCAAACCTTCACCTGAAAAACACACACACACACACACACACACACACACACACACACACACACACACACTGCTGTTACTGCAGGAGTACACACTATATATACACTATACAGTCTCAAAACTACACAACAGCAGGCTCCGTCATTATAGCCGTATGTGAAGTATAATTTAAATAGTTTAGTATGTCAACAGAAGTCATGGAATAAATCAGAGTATTAAAGCAAAGACAAAGATGTAAACGTGCACCTGCAGGAACATCAGATTTCTTTCAAACACACGAGAAACTTAACAAGAAATAACCCAAACATTTGTATGAAATTAGTATTAAGTTTGAAAGAAAATGACCTGAAAATAAGCCAAAAAAAGAAAGAAGGAAGAGTGAAAAAAGCAATAAAAGTAAAATCCCAAATATAATGTATATTTTCTTCTGTAACACAAATATTTAAACAGTTAGATATATACAGTTATAAGAATTATAAACAGAGTTTTCAGGGTGTTTGATTTGGGGACTGAGCACTAACGTGCTTTTTGGATTAATAGTGATATTGTGTTGATGTCTTTTAACCCTTTGAAAACTGGAACCACATCTGTTTTCTTTCACATTTAAACCTTTGAAATCTGAACAATCTGGATCATTTCTTTTGAAAACTTGGCTAAAAAGGCACTTCAAACTCGTCTAGAGATGTCCCGCAAATGGCAAGAAATTAGGAAAAGAAAACGACCTGAAAATTAGTTTTAAAAAAGGAGAGAGAATTATTAGAAGATGACAAAAACATTGTGAAATTGTCCCAAAAACTATATTTAATTTTATTATATCTTTATATATTTTTTTTGTCATTTTGTTTTGATTGTTTTTTTTAAATGTTTTTTATTTTTCTTTTTTGCTAAATTTCAAGGAAATTTTCTTGCAACTCGTAACTTGTTCCTGTATTTTTGAAAGAAATCAAGCCAATTCCCTCAAGTTTCAAAGGGTTAAACCCATCAGTGTTGGACACGTGGTCATGACACAAAATAATCAGTCAGTCATAGATCACACACCTCTGACATTAATCAGATTTGAAATGTTTCGTCTTGTTCGCTTAATTTTTCTCTGATTTGACACTGAAGAGAAAACTGCAGCGTAATGTCAGCTGGATCCAGGCCAACTCAGAAAGTTATCAATACATTTTTATTTCTTTAATTTTCATCTTTAAAGGACGAGATCAATGCGCACGGATCCACAGAACAGCACTTTCAGTCTAAGTTTACAGCACACATAATTAAATATAGATGTGCTTTTTGCACACCTGAAAAGAGAAAATGATGCAATAAAAACTTTCATGAAATATAATCTGATCACTTTTTGACTGATGCCTCTCTGTTGACTTAATTTGAGTTTAACACTTTAACACCTGGAAAGAATTCACTTTTCTTGCTCTGCATTCAGAAACATTGCATGAATATTTAAACCTCTGATTTTTTAAATATATTTAAACCTCTGAAAACTGATTTGATTTCTTCTGAAAACACAATAAAAAAAAAACATGATAAGCAACATTAAAAAAAGAATTTCTTGGCACTTTTGGGGCCATTTCTTGTTAAGTTGCTTGTCACCTTCTCCTTGTGTTTTTGAAAGAAATTAAGCTGATTTGCTCTGGTTTCAAAGGGTTAAAACAGAATCAGAATCCGTAGTTTTGAAATTCGTGGGAGACACCTTGATGTGAGAAGGTTAAAAAAAAAGAGAAAAAAAGAATAAAATGAACAAGATATTAAGGCTAATAAATTTCAA
>NW_024614592.1:0-3276 GCF_008729295.1 Plectropomus leopardus
CTGCTGCAGAAAACAATAGTGTCCTCAGATCACAGCTTTTAAAGATCAATGAAATAACTGACGAACAAACATCAGAATGGGCAGTTAGACTCTGCAGCAAACTCTGCATCTGCACATTGAAGCCCAAACATCCAAGTGAAGTCACAATAAGAAAACGTATTTTTGAGATGCATTTAAAGCAAGCATGCTGTCGGAAGGCCTTTAAACCTGAGCAAATTTGCTCACTCTCTCTAAAAAAACATGGCAAGAAGGCAATGAGTAAAAGATGACCCAAAGATTAGCAAGACATTTGTAAAAAAGTGCAAGAAAATTACCTAAAATTAGTGTAAAAATAAAAACAAAGTTTAAAAAAACAAAAACAAAGAAATTGCCTGGAAAAAGTGCTTAAAAATGATAATAATTGTGCAACATAATTTAACATGTGTCATAATAATTATGAATATAATTTTTTTCCCTAGCTTTTTTTTACACCGTCTGAAGCAGTTCAAGAAAAGTAATGTCGCTCCAGGTTTCAGAGAAATCTGCCCTTAAAATTGGAAGCTAGAATCAGTCCGTAAAGCTGCCCCTGTGGGGGGATTTCTAAAATATGAACAGTTTGCTCAGTTTGCACTTAGATGGTAATGATTGCCTGTCCTTGCCAGTCCGACCATACTGCCTTGGAAACCTTTCCACACTCCCCTCACACCGCTCTCAGTGCCAGCCTTTGTCTGTACTCCCAAACACACACATGTACTTCACAGTGATGCTCCTTTCCACACACTAACATGACAGAAGCATGACAGTTTTCATTCACACATGCACACATGCTTGTACACAATTAACAGTTCTCCCTCTTGTGTTTGGCATACATGGGTCACACATGGCAAACAGGGGATAGAGGGGATTTTTTTTTTTTTTTTATGTCTCTATATTTCTCTGTCTCTTCATGTCTCTGAGGGTTTGATGAGATAACTGAAGAGAGGAGGAAATCCAAATGCTGTAAACCTCATGTTCTCCGCTCTCCTCCCTTTCTCCTCTTTGGAAGTTTCTCTTTTATTTTATTTTTTATTCTCATCTTTTCTCCTTTCTTCCCCTTTCCGGGCCTCCTCCTGCGTTTGCAGCGGTCGTCTGACCTTGTCAGCCTTAATTGCAAAGATTGACTAACTTCCAACACGTTTGCCTGCTCTACAGTGTGATAATAAGGATGTGTTTTGTATGTGGAGACATTAGCATCTAATAAATATATCTGTGTTCTCCTCAGATGACATCCTGCAAAGGGATGGTCCTCTTTGTGCAGCAGAAATTGGCTCTGAACTCCAGAAGCAGTTTGCCATCCTGCCAGGTTGGTTTGACTTCTGTTATTTCTGACCATCACACACACCGAGGACATGCTGCACTCCATGAACCATTTTTACAGTCAGCCAGTTCAAATATAACTCTGTTTTCTTGTTAAAATGTACAGTAGGAATGTTTAGTTTACAAGAGATGCTCAATTTAAGCAAGTTAAGCAAATAAACTGCAACTCCTAAGAAAGAAAAACCCAACATTTCAAACAAGCTTAACAAATCCAATTACATGAAACATTGTAATACTGTTACACTATTAGACCTGCAGTGAAGTGGTCAAGTTCAGAATGAACTTGTAACCCCAGATGGATCTTGATTTTAAATGAGCACCATGGATTAAATTAGATTGGAGGATTTGTTTATTGGTGTGAAATCACATTCATGTAAGCCAAAGAAGTATTTCATGTAAGAATAGGACAAATTGTGCTTACCTATATTTAAATATGTTAATTTATGTGTGTTGCATTATAGATATTTGTAGCATAGTCTCAGGTGTGACCTCAGTTTATCATTTTTTGTTTCTACACAGCTTCGTTTGACTATTTTTGTAGATTTGTCAAAAGCTTACAGTCCACACTTTGGTTGCTTTATTTTTGTCAAACAGCAACAACATTGTAGCTGAAATCAGAGGAAGCGTGTGCCTCTGAGAGCAGTAGATTGCTCATACAGATGTGAGAAACAGTTTAATTTCTACTCTGCAGACTTTAAAGTATCACTTGAAAAATTATTCTGGAAATGAGACAATTATCTCCATTTATATGTGTGTTAGTTTAAACTTTCTATATATTTTAGTGAGGTGTATTAGAGGTCCTGCCTTCTGTGCGATAGCTTTAAAATAAGCAGCAATCTGTGGGGCCCTATAGACCCCCATATAAAAATACCCAAATTAACAGCAGAAATAAACGTGTTTACATCCTAAGCACATTAACTCAAGTACTGTACTTACGTATGAATATATAGTACTTGTACTATACCTTAGCATTTTCTCTTCATGTCACTTTATACTTTTACTCCAAAACATTTCAAATGGAAATATTATACTTTTTACTTTCTTGCATTTACCCGACAGCTTTAATTATTTTACAAGTTAAGATTTTTGCATAAAAAAAACATATGAGTTTATGAAATATGATGTTTTGTTATAAATTAAATTACAAAATGTGTTTGGTTGTGCTAAAAGACCCTCTAGGGAGCCAAATAGTCTTTTTTTTAAATCAGGAACTATGGTAGTTTTTTAAAAATGTTTTTAAGAATTTAAGTTCTTTGCTTGCTAAAACTAATATTATCACGCAAATGCACCGTGCTAACCAAGCTAGCAGCTAGCTTTAGGGTTAGTTCCACCCTCTTGTCCGAATATGGTCGCCCTTGGCTCCAAAAATCCAAGATGGCAATAGCCAAAATTTCAAAGGCTTCACCATGTGACGTCACCATGGCTACGTCCATTATTTTACAGGGAATGCTTTAGAAGCATCAACTTAATTAACCTGTTGCTGTGTAGACAGCATTGCATTGTCCATTCATGTACATTACACTTCTGATTCAGAGGCTTACTTCCCTTTAGAAATAAAAACAATTTTAATGTTGTAAATTTAAGATAGACGAGCACACACATTTTGCCCTTGATAAAGTTCTTCATTCGTCAACTTGTCTTGAAAGTAAAGATCTCATGAAAAGTTTGACATTTTATTAAACTTAACACAAAAAACATCTCACACAGAAATGTAATGCAACATAAAGAAAAAAAAACATATGCACACTGATGCACACAGACACACACACTTAGGGCCCAGTTTGGGGTTACCATGACGATAATGCCTGCCCAGTGTCAGCATGTGAATAATTCATTATAATGAAGAACGGCTTTGCAACTTGACCCACCAACGAAAGAGAAGGTCTAGTGTTTGTGTGTGTGTGTGTGTGTGTGTGTGTGTGTGTGTGTGTGTGACAGAGA
>NW_024614593.1:0-3197 GCF_008729295.1 Plectropomus leopardus
TGTGTCTGTGTCTGTGTGTGTGTGTTGTAACGCAGCGTGTTTGGGAACCTGAGCGATATCGAGGTGGAGGTCCTATCTGTAATCAGAGAGTGAAAACAGCCCGTTCATGCGGCCGGTTATTCTTAGAGCCGAGGAAATGAGCCTGGAGCCACAACCACTCACCTGACTGCAATCACACTCACGCACATGTGCGCACACATTCACACACACATACGTGCACGCAGTCAGATGTGTACAATATGCACATATAGGCGTACACCAGAGACATAAAGATTACAGTGATACGCCGTGAACAGTCCTGAGAAGCAGAAATAATGCGAGCTGACGAGCTGATGAAACACAGCGATGGAGAGATATTAAATACATTTTCTCAAGTACTAAGGGGCTATGAATGTACAAGTACTTGTACTTGTATTTCTATTTAATGCAGTTTTATATTTCTACTCCAACAGAGTTGGGCGATATGTTAAAATTTTCCAACAAGCCACTGTCAGCCCGGAGATTCCTAATATAATCATGCAGGGATGTGTGCGCTGGTGCACAAGTTGTCTTTGCTTTTTCAGTCTAATAAACTTGCAAGATGTTAAAAAATATACTTAAAAAGTTGGCAGCACTTTAGTTTTAGGTGTATGTCCTTAAGGTTTGAGTCGTCAGGTTTGGGCAACAATAGTATATGTTCAGGTTTAAAAAAAAAACATACGGTTTTTTCCTGTGCAAAAAACTTAAAAAATAGAAAAAATGAATAGTTATTAGCCCTCACTTTATTAGCCCTGAATGCTCTTTGTTAAAGTCTGGACTAAAATAATATCCGCACTGTCAAGTTTTTAACTCGACTTTGTCCTCACAGAGAAGTACGAGAGCGCACACACTTCTTTTCTTTACCTTTTTGCAGTTTTTGTGAGGCAGTTTACAAAAATAGAATTCATTAATAGCAGCATGATGTAATCTGTGCCTGGGCTTGTGTTTATGTGTGTGTGTGTATGTGTGTGTGTGTGTGTGTGTGTGTGTGTGTGAGAGAGCCCCTGATAACCAGAAATAGAGACAACATAAACACTGATGATTATCACAGCCAAAGTACACTACGCTGCAAAAAATATCCGTCACTCATGTGAATGCAGCTCTTTAAACATCATAAATCATAGATCTTCACCACATGAGGTTTGGAGCTATATTAAGATTTCTGCACTTGCACGAGTGAGCAGAGTAAAAGTACACCTTCACTGTAATGTGAAATGAAAATGTTTGCATTTGTATTACTTGCAGGCAGGTTGTCTGAGATGATCACTTTTAAGGTGAATTTGACTGAATAATTTTCGTCAGATGAATTGACTTCAGAGGACTTTTTTAGCAGTGTACGATCAGAGCGGCTCAGGTCTGCGGTGGGAACCTCGGATAGAGAATGCCGAAATTCCTCGGCTTCCCTCTCTGCTCATTATTCTTACTTCCTGTCATTCTTCTGCAGCACTTATGCTCTCTCTCTGTGTCTCACACAAGCACCTTTTTTTAAAACCTGAAGTTGATCATTACAGTCAACTGAATATTTTCTTTTTACCGTACAGAGGCAGCAACAACAGAAATAAAGAAGCTGAAATAATGTTTTTCAGGCTGAACTGTAGAACAGATAGAAAGGTTGTAATGCTGTTATTTTATGTCTTTTAAGTTTGATTTAATTTAACTAAAAATATCATGGCTGTGAAACAACCATAATACCTAAACAAAAAACAGCAGATACTGCACTCTGACTTTGGATATTGTCCACAGGATGCTCAGAAAAACATCTGTTCCTACCAACAAACAACCTGTTCTTGTCCAAACTCTATTTCAAAATAAACCTCCTTTTTCTCGGGAAATGTACAGTTTCTGCACATTTAATGCACACAGTCTTAATCTAAAGTAGAGATGGGAGATATATATATATATACATGTTGTTTTTATAATCCGCCAGTGTTTCAGTTCTCTCGCTCTCTTTTACAGCTCTTCACCTCTCACAGACACACACACAGAAAGCAGGGCTTTTGCAGAGCTCCAGACTGATTATTAAGTCACATTTTGCAAACATGGAGCACCACTGTGATTTGCAAATAGAAGGTAGATTTATTTGTATTTTTTTAAACAAAGTTTAAAAAATGAAATTACATTTGTCCTTGATCCTGCGACATCTTTGGAGTTTAAGGATGAGTTGGTTAAAATCATCAGCTTCTATGAAAACTCCATCCGGTTGTTTGGGCATGTTGCTGCTGATGGCATCATTCAATTCATGAAGTGCATTTCTTTGAATTTTCTTGTGTCTTGTGTCCTTATGGCTCCCAGCAAGGTCCGCCCATCCAGTGCAACAGCTTGATCTGAGATGTTAGGGGTTAACCGTGTCTCTGTGATGATGTGCGCGAGCAGTCAACTCATCCTAAAACTCCAGAGATGTAGCTGGATCAAGGACAAAAGTAATTTCGTTTTTAAATTTGGTTTAAAAAATGATCAATAGATCTGCCTTCTACCTGCTTCTCTCAACAAAATGTCAAATATTGGCCCCAAAAATCAGCCAGTCAACCCGTAATCTTTAACGTTCTGCTCACGCTAGCAGCTGTTGACAGGAAGCTTCGAGTCGACAGCAAAAACATCAAAGCTTCCAGTGTGAGACAAGCCGGGTCCTTCAAAATAAAAGCACAATTTAAAAAACATGCAGTTTTTAAAATTTAATTATAAAAGTACTTCATTTAACTTCTTTATAACCATATTTATTAAATGTTAATATAGCAGTAGTATATTCAACTTTATTATATAACAGTATTGACTTTATTGTAACTGCAGTTCAATTAATAATAATAAGTATTTTAATGATTAGTTTAAAGGACAAAATATCGAGATATATAGTTCATTTATTGCGATATAGCCTTAGAAGAGTAAAGGGAGACACTGACGATGTTACACCAGCAGGAACTCAGCGGCCATGTTTCAGAGGTCATTTGGTTTATTCTCGTACTGTGGAGGGACATTCAGAGGGAGATTACATTACTGGACAATTTACACTGAGTGAAAGGAATCCATGCAAACAAACAAATAAAATGTACTTCTACATTCATGAGGAACCACAGCACTAAAGCCAAGTCTTAAAGGGGACAGGAGTCTCAAAGTCCTGAATTTGTACTGTAGCTTAACCCTTTAAAACCTGGTTTGATTACTTTGGAGAAAAAGAAAACATT
>NW_024614594.1:0-1102 GCF_008729295.1 Plectropomus leopardus
TTTATAATTATTTAATTTATTTATTTTATTTCAGTTCATTTTCTTGTAACTTTTCTTGTAACTTTTTTTTTCGCTATTCTTTTTGTGTTTTTTTTAAAAATTCAAGTCAATTTGTTCAGGCCTCAGAGGGTTAAAGGGAACAAAGGGGAGATTTTGCAGCTCTTTGTTTAATCTGCAGTTTGTTTAAATGTTCTTTTTACCTCTTTTGGCCCTGATCTGTGGCCCCCTCACTGCAGAACCAGACAAAAACAGCGAGAAAAAGATGGAAAATCATGGAGAAAAGAGAAAATGTCAGAGAAGAAGGAGGCATTGAATTAAGAATGAGAAAGAGACAAGAGCGAGATAATAAAAGAAAGCGTGGTTATACAACTCGCAGCCTCACAAGAGTCTGCCTTTGGCGAGGCTTCTTGAGTACGGCTGCTAAGATAACAAGGGAGGAATTATCTCCCAAGTGCTATTAATAGCAGGCAAGTCACATCTTGTCCCTCAGTGAGAGAGCATCCTGCGCCCAGAGGCACTACTTTCCCATTTTAACTCTTTTTGAAATGTGCATTTTGACAGACATTTGCAAGCTGGGACAAACTGCCACGACTCTCAATTATAACGCTCTCACCCACTCGGGCTCCATCGCAGCGGCTGTTTCAGCTGTGATGAGACTAAAGGTCGGGTTCACTTACGGGTTAACGACTACAAATATATCAGTTATATATATATATATACATATATATATACATGTCTTCTAATGGTTTGGACAAGATAGTGAAGATCATATTGCTCCCAATGCCGCATCATCAGTGTGTGAATGTGTGTGAGTGCGTGTGAATGGTTACTGTGTAGCAGGTGGCACCTTGTACAGTAGCCTCGGCCACCAGTGTGTGAATGTGACATGTACTGTGAAAGTGCTTTGAGTGTTCAGAAGACAAACGCTACTCAAGTGAAGTCCTTTTACCATATATAAATTTAATTTGTGTGTATATATATATGCCATCACACACAACACAGCAAAGACAAAAAATAATTACAATATGCACTCTAATGTACAATAAGTATATACATTTTGATAACAACATAAAGTAAATAACATGGTGATAATGAGTGAAAA
>NW_024614595.1:0-1173 GCF_008729295.1 Plectropomus leopardus
TCTGTACCATAAGTTTAAATATATTATTAAGAGAATAGTAAATATGGCTTTCTGTACACTTTTCTCTCATTTGTATTATTTCCATGTCACCTTTTATTTATTTATTTATTTTTTTATCATTATTTGATTTTAATTTTTTTTGCAGTTGGCGGCATATTTCTTGCAAAGTTGCTCATTATGTTTATCCTGTATTTTGAAAAACATCAACCCAATTTTCTCAGTTTCAAAGGTTAAAATGCTTGTAAAAAGCACCTTAATGCAGCACAAGAAAACTGATGACGGTCCAGGTGTTAAAGGGTTAATATCGCAAACCCAAATTGTGATTGTTGTTGTTGTCAGTGTCCCACACATGTGATAAATAGAGTTTATGTCTCAATTTTTCACTCCTCTCTGTGCTCTGTTCTGCAGTCATGGCCGGCCTGTCCAGCTACGCCATGCGCATGGCCAGACTGAGCGCACAGATTTTCGGGGGCGTGGTGCGTCCGACAGACTCCAAGTCAATGAAGGTGGTGCAGCTGTTCAAGGAGACTCCACTGGCCAAGAGGAAGGAGGTGTATGACTGGTACCCACAGCACAAGATTTACTATGCCATGATGCAGAAGCTCCGCTTCATGGGACTCTTCAGGTACTGATGTGCCCAAACTATTGTATCTATCTATCTGTCTGTCTATGAAACTCTCTGTCTATCTATCTATCTATCTATCTATCTATCTGTCTGTCGATCTATGAAACTCTCTCTCTCTCTGAGTACACCGTCAGCAGTGTCACCATGGCTAGTGGTGCTTAAAGCAACAGTGCATCATGTCTCCACCATGGTCTCCACTAGGGCTGGGGCAACGTGTCGCCGTAATCAACGTAATCCATTATGTGATACATCAATCCACGTAACGCGCGTCGGCCCGTCGCACCGTTTTACACAGTGCTCGTAATGAGAGTGTGAGCAGTGCCGGGTGTGTTGTTTTTGTTTCGGCGCTTGTGTATGAAGTTAGAGCGTGCACACTGCTCGCCCGAGCAGTGCTTGTCAGGCGCGTCTGAGCTGCGTCTCAGCTGCAGTACATCTAGAGAAACTGGGGTTCATCATTTTTTCACGTTTTTTGACTCTATACCACTTTATACTGCAGTTTAAAGTCTGTCTCTGTCACAGAGGTGAGGAAATACAAAGATGTTTGTTTT
>NW_024614596.1:0-1937 GCF_008729295.1 Plectropomus leopardus
AGGAGATTGTTCTGGGAACTAAAGGAAAACTTTACTAAAAAACATTTAAAAAAATATATATTAAAACATTGCATTGGTTGCATTGTACCATTCTTAGAATGTTTTAAAACCAAAAATTGCTAGCTGGGACTGTGGCTGGTGGATTCCAAAATCTAACAGCCACTTAATAGATGACCATTGCTTTTTTTGGCTGGTAAGTTCAGCAAATCTAGCAGCCACTTGCATATTTTACCAGCATTTGGCTGGTGGCTGGTGCTGATTTCCAGCCCTGGCTATAGGCAAGAGTTAAAATATGTATGTTTTTTGGGGCGAACTGTCCCTTTAATATACATTACTGTAAGCTGGTGGAAGTGAATCACTGTAGAAAATAACATACGAGTGAGAAACGGGTAATTCAGTTTACTCCGATTTGGCTCCGTTAGGGTTAATTGATCAAATAGGCCCAAGCCCTAAGAATCCAGTTCACCTTGCCACTGCTGATTATATGGTAGCGACTTATAATGTCAGAATAACAGAAAAACAGCAATAAATGCACAGTCGTCATGAGCACAGTCAGAGTAATGTGTGTTTGAGGAATGTGCATATACGTTCTGCAGCTAACGCAGTCGGCCTGCTCTTTGAAGATATATGTGTGTGTTTCCTCTTGGGAGGCATTAAAGAGTGTGAATGGTCTTTTAGTGGGTTAAACACATTCACAGTGACCCCTCAGCCCCAACTTTAACCCCTCACAAGGCCCACAGCGCTTAACCATCTCAAATCAAGTTTTTAAACGAGAGATCAGCAAATCTTTCGCATTTGCCGAGGAGCACAAATTGGTTCGTGGTCAGCATGGGTGCGAGTTTTACCAGGAAACTGACAGCATGAATTCATTTGTTTGTGTCTGTGGGTGTTTATTTTTCGGGGAGAAAAAGTAGGAGAGAAAGGAGACTATATCTGAGTGTAGAGCGAGTCTGCAAAACTACATTCAGAGGCTGTTTTAAAAAACATAGTGTGGCCTCTCTATTCTATACGCAGTTCACATTTTTCGTACTCCATCTCATTCTACGTTCCACCTGCATAATCTTTTTTCTCATCCCTTTCTTTACCCTCATCCTCTGATTCCATTCCCCTTCCCCTCTCTCCTTCTCCCAGTGCAGTGCTCTATCTTCCATCTGCTTCTCCTCATCTCCCTCTCCCTCTCTCTCCCTCTCTCTCTCTCCCTCTCTCTCCCTCTCTCTCCCCCCTTTCATCGCTTTCCTTTCGTCTCGACACCTGACGGAGACAGGATCCAGCAGTAAATCTCCTAAAGCACAGTCATCCACCATCGTTCACACCGCAAAACTGGAGAGAGAGGGAGTGAAGAAAGATGGGGGGTAGACGGGGGAAGGGGGGAGTGTTAGTTTGTCAGAGGAAGGAGAACAAAAGATACAAGATAACAAAAAGACAAACAGACACAAAATGGCCCGAGACGCAGGCGGTGGCGAGGGGTGAAACAGACACTGATGGAGGTGCTAAAAGAGTGATGGAAGGGAAGAGACAGTGAGGGGAGGGAGATAAAGACACAAGCTTTCACATAACTCACACGCGCAGGAGATGGCGCTTCATCCAAGCACATGCACACGCACACACATGCACACTCACATAATAGTGGCAGAATGAGCAACATGATAAAGATCCCCCGTGGGACATAAGACATACTCCCTGCCCAAGCAGAGTGGGACAAAAAGCTTCAACTTATAGAGGACCAGCACTCGACGTCTCACTTTAAGATCCGTGTGTGTGCATATATGTCAGCGTGCACAGATATGTATGTGGCAGTGCAAGCACACTATCTGTCATATCTGTGTGTTTGCAGCTCACGCACACAAATCCATCCCTGTGCACGAGTCGACACTTGCATCCATTTGTCTGTATCTGTGTGCTTGGGATTGTGTTTCCGTGTGTGTGTGTGTGTGTGT
>NW_024614597.1:0-2744 GCF_008729295.1 Plectropomus leopardus
AAAAAAAAGTGTTTCCATTGCAGTTTTTGCGATATGTGGCTTTTTCAATTCTCCTGAAATACCACCTCATGCAAGCGTAAATGTTTTTTTCTGATAAACAGGAGTTTTTTTCTGAACAGGCATGTTTCCATCCTGTGTATTTCGTATACGTAATTTCAAATTTGAGGGTTAATGGAAACATGCCCTCTGACACCTTCAGCCTCCCCAAAGAGGCAGCTCCTGCCTGACCTCAAGATGTGAGGAGAAACTTGTCCTGTGGATGACCTCTGACCTCTGCTCCCACTTGAATCAAGGACACGCACATACATCGTCCCACAGGGGACACTATGGGTCCTGCAACACACAAGCAGCATCAGGCTGCATCAGTGTCCCCAAAATCCCCTCTAAACTCACAGCAGAGCTGAAACAGCACCAAAAACCAGCAGCTGGCTCTCAGCAGGTGCAAGCTGCATCGGACGAGGAGAGCTGGATGTAAAGCGGGTGAAGAGGACACGCAGAGGACGAGGCACTCTCACACTGTCCCTCTCTGTCTGTCTGTGTGGAGACAGAGAGGGACAGTTTTTTTAAACTAATTTTTAGGTAAAATTACCTTGATCTTTTAGACATTTCTTGCCAAGTTGGTCATTGTCTTTCCCCCGTGTTTAAAAAATAAAAAACAAAATAAATCACTTTGCTCAGTTTTCAAAGGGCAGCCTGTGAAAGGTGTCTGAACACAGCACAAGAATACTGATGTTGATCCAGGTTTCAGAGGGTTAACTGGTCTGAGTTTTTGTTTATTGAGTCCGGCGTCCAGCCAGCATCACAGTACGATGACATCACCAAGTAAACACGAAGCACCTCCAGATAAAATACTCCACGAGGTAAGACACAACAACATATATATTCACCAAATATAGCTATACTCATGCGTACATGCATACATACATGCATACACGCATGCATGCACACATACATGCATACACACGCATACGTGCACGCACGCATACACACACTCACGCACATATACATGCATACACACACACATACACGCATACATACATGCATACATACATGCATACATACATGCATACATACATACCAACACAGCCCCTTAAACTCAGAACTCAGCTTCAGACAAAACAAAATAGATGAACTAATAATAATGCATCACTTCCATATAGGTGTAAGTATTCACTCCACTGGTTATGTTTATTTCATAGCATCTACTTTTACTTTTTTCATTGTACAAATGAAACATCTGCTCTTTTAAGAAAAATGTAATTTTGCAGTATTACATATCAAAATAGCCCCAAAATGCATGATTCTGTTTCACAAAAATAACATTATGCCATTATGCACAATCTATAGTTTCCCTATTTGACACTTTATGAATGCAGTGCTTTTGCTTGTAATGCATACATTTTAAAGTGATTTGCTGCATTATCACGTGTATCTCAGAGCGTTTGTGTGCTGTACTGACCTGCATGTCGGACTGCAGAGCTGCAGCCGTCCCATAGTGACGCGCACTGACCGCAGAGCCGCTCCTGATACACACCTCAGCACACTCATCTCTGCAGCACAGCTAACACACACACACACGCTGACACAAAATATAGATTTGCCGATGTCCAGGGCATGTTTCAGCAATATGGAAACATGATGTTAACATGAGCAAACACCATAGGACATAATAGAAATGAGTCGGAGTGCACCTGTTGGGGGGAGTGTCTCAGATTAGGAGCAGGGCCGGATCTAGACTGGTTTAAATGGGGGCCAGTGAGAGATGTTTGTGGGTAATATGAGTTATTCTTTCAACGCATTTCTGAACTGTTTCATGTTTTTGTCTAAAGCTTTTTGATTTAAAAAAGCACAATTTTGGTCCTTTTTATTCACTATGGCAGTGATACTCAACATACAGCCAAATCTGGCCCCTGATAGGGCCCCGGGTGGCCCCCAAACCATTTTCTCTTTAAAAATAAAAATTAAAAAAATGATGGACTCTGTGAATAGTTTTGTCCTTTTAGTCTCCATAAGGTGTCAGAGACATAAAACAGCATCAAAATAGAGCTTGTTGATCAAAAAAAGAGCCAGAGGAGGATCCCCCACACCCCCGACAGAGGACACAGCTGAGACACTGATGTCCTAAAATCATAGAAATGTCCTAAAATTCTAAAAATAATGGAAACATTGTGAAATCTGAAATGTGGCCCAAAATCTCAGAAATGTACTGAAACCCTAGAAATGTCCTATAGTCTTAGGAGTGTCTTAAAGTCTTTAAAACGCGTTAAAATCCGAACATTGTCCTAAATTCCAATAAATGTCCTAAAATCTCAGAAATGTCTTAAAATCTTAGAAATGTCCTGAATACCCTAAAATCCTAGAAGTGTCTTAATATCAAAAGAAGTTACCAAGAAATTAGTGAAACATTTCCTTAAATCTTAGAAATGTCTTAAAATGTGAGAAATATCTTGAAATCCCAGTAATGTCCTAAAATCTTAAAAACATCCTAAAAACAGAGAAATGTCCTAAAATCCTTAAAATGTCCTAAAATCATTGAAACATTTTAAAATCTGGACTGTGGCCCAAAATTTTAGAAATGTCCTAAAATCATTAAAATGGGTTCAAATATAAATAATGTCTGAAATCTCAAGTAATTTCTTAACATCCAATAAATGTCCTAAAATCTTAAAAATGTCTAGAAATGTGAGAAAAGTCGTGAAATCCCAACAATGTCCTAAAATCCTAAAAACATCCTCAAAACTGAG
>NW_024614598.1:0-5341 GCF_008729295.1 Plectropomus leopardus
TTTGACACCGATATCTGACATATTTCAAATTCTCAAACACACGCACAGTACACGAATGCTTGCTTCGCTGATGCCACTTGTCAGTCCTACATGCCGTCATACATTAGGTATGGCTACTGTCATTGCATTATTTCACACATCTCTCTCTGTTTGCCCTTCTTTTTCTCCTTCTCACTCTGTCAGACTGGCGTTTGGCTCCACTCTATTAATATTTCATGCTGCCACTCCAATACCTGCCTATCAATAACTGAGACAAGACACACCTCAGGTCCAATCCATCATACTCACAACTGACCGGACTGCAAAATTGTGTGTGTGCGTGTGTGCTCGTGTGCGTGTCTGAGAGCTTGCGTGTTGATAGATCATTTGTTTCTGCTGACAAAGCTCTAGTCATTGGTTTGTATAAACGGGCTGAAGGCTCAACAGCTGAGAGATCGAAATAAGCCATTCATCATTTCCCACAGACACACACAGTCACATGGGCACATGCATTCATGAATTCACATGCACATACACAGATGTTTACGGTCAAAAAATAAAAAACATTACAGAATGTAGGAGCAGGAAACAAAGTTGAATTAAATGAATTATGATTCAACTTGTAAACATCACTGCAGTTAAAAAAATTAAGCTTGGAAGATGCCTTATGAAGCAAGGAAACAAAAACAAACTGCACAATGAGCTTTCTTCGTAGATTTTCAAGTGAAAAGAAAAGTGTGCCCAGTGTTCAGGATGTGTTTGCATTAAGGTCCAGTGGTTTTTCGGACCTGCAGCACAGTAGTCGTCTTTCTACAGCTGACAACTACATTGAACACACACACACCAATGAATTGTAAAGCTTTGGTTGCTTATACTCTTTTATAAATTATAGATATAAAGGTTTCTTTCATTTTGAACCTGCAAAGCAACCCACATCGCATCTTTATACAGTATCACCTGCGTCCACTATATACAAGGGTGTATCGTATAAGATTTACATTATGATGCATCCAAATTGTAGTAACAACAGTTCGTAAACAAATGTATAGTTGGTTACTGTGGCGTTGCTGGTTAGATTGTTTACAGGCTGCAGTGAGAGTAGTTGTATTTGTGGAGTTTTACATGTATTTGCACCTTGGAAATTACATTTTCTTTGTGTACTCACATGAGAAAAAGATGTCATTGTGACAGTGAATCTGTCTTTTTGTCAACATTTTTCCCTGATTCATTTTTAGTGAATGAAAACTTGGATTTGTTGCCCAATATTCACTTTGTGCAGTTTGGGGGTTAAGCGTGCAGAACAATTTTGATGTTTTTGAGCTACTTGCACCTCAGCATCACCAACTGCCAGAATAAATGTGGTGGATTTGTTTAAACTTTACTTTTCTTTACATTTTATTTTTCATTTTATGATGTGACAATACTGTTAAGAACATGTTGTTTGTGTTGGGAAAACATCATGTTTTGGCACAGCTGGAAATGTCCAGAACTCTGAAAATGAGCTGCTTTTAGGAAAACTTGTAGCTTACCTGGTAGAGTGTGTGCCCCATGTAGGGTGAGTCCTTGGCAATTGCCTGGATTTGAATACAAGGAGTTGCCCTTTGCTGCGTGTCATCCCCTTGCCCTTTCTTCGCCATTTCCTGTCACTTTCCAGCTGCTCTAAAATAAAGGCACAAGAAGCCAAAAATAAAAATCATTAAAAAAACAAAGCGCATGTCCAGATTTCTAATTAAAAATACCAGGTTTTGTTGATCTCGAACAGTAATCTGCTGCCGAGCTCATATACATGTAATCTGAACGTCACTTTAGAAATAATGATATGATTCATACAAAAGTGACATACTGTTGGTTTGCAGAAATGTACAATGCCAAAATTGTGTTCTTGCAACGAGGTTATGTTAGTGCAAGTATATTCTGTATATTCTGCAGTAAATTAAAAATACAGCAAATTAAATAAAGCAGCAGTATTGCTCAAATTAGTTTATTATTATCCTTGTATTTATTTTAAAAACTTTTTTTTTTTACACTTTTGCAGATTATTGCCCTTTTTGTTCTGGAAGTGATGTGGCCACCACTTGATTAAAAACACTACAGGATGCACTGCAACACTGCCAGCTTAAAACTTCAGAAATTTTGCTCCAGAACAGATACTAAATGGATGTTGCAGTTGCACTGAAAGATCAAGAATAAACATACAGTAAAGCCAAATAGGCTGAGAAGCCCTAAAAGTGAACAGAAAAAATAGAAATCTACAATTCCATGACAATTCAGAGAGTTACATCTGCATAGGAAGATCATGTATGATAAAAAGCTCCAAACCAGCTTCAAAATGGTGACATTGTTTTACAGTAATCCAGTTGTGGTGGTTTAGATCGTTTAACATCATTTGAGGAACGTTCATGATTATACTGTATGAAGACACCTGTAAACCGCACACTGTTCAGGCCAGAACAACTGTTCAGAAAAAGGAATAAGGATGGAGATACGATACAAGACTGGTGCATCATGGGTAACTCCTGTGATGGTTACAACTGTTTGTGAATGCAGTAAAAAAGCAATGAAAAGGCTTCACTGTATTGTCCTTAAGCCAGCCTAGTCAAACTATCATCAGCATGCAAATGTGAGGCCTGTTTTAATCCACCTGCTGCCTTCAAAGCAACTGTTTCAGCACTTTGGTGACATGCAGTAAAGAGTCAGAGCAATAGACAGTTTGTGGTGAAAGCACACCAATAATCCAGTGTAAACAGTTACTGGGACAGTTTTCAAACCATCCGTCCTTTTATTGTATCTTGTGCAGGATTTTAGGCGTTTTCAGACACTTTAAGTACATATTCTCATGTGTAAATGCACAAATAAACAAATACGGATCACTCTATTTGCTCTGCACCTGAACCATGTATGCTGTTTTTTTCAGTGACATGACTGAGTGGCATTATCTATGGATCAGCCAACTCCCCGTAACAAGAAAGGGAATCAAAGCGGTGTAGAGACGGGGAGGGGCAGAGGGGGGCGAGGAGATGCATGGTAGAGAACTTCAAAGGTGAACGCAGAGTTCACACAGATATGAGGCTCAGACGACAGGGCAGAGCCCACATGGACTCTACAAAAAAAGACCTGAGAACATACACATAACATACACTCAGTGGGGGGCAAAGCTGCCTAAACCGTCAACAATAACATCCTTCATCCTCGCTGTGTGTCTGTGAGGAAAGAAGCCAGCTGGCAGCTACACAAGAGGAGGAGTTGGGGGGCTTTAGGGGTCCGGTGGGGACTTTGGAGGTTGGGTGGGTGTTGTTGTGTGGGTGTGAGCCAGGTATCAGGTGTATCTGGGCTGAGAGGCCCCTCGCATTGGCATCCTATTCACCTGCTGCCCAGGCCTGGACAAAGGCTGGGGCTCTGGGGCTCCACTGGGCCTCAGATAGGACAAGTAACACTAGAAGGTCTTAATCGCTCCAAGGTGAAGGGAATGTGGGTAGAAGAAGATTACAACAAGGAAAAAATGTTGGGGTAAAATAAAAAGAGCTTTTTAATGATTTGAGGCTTGATCATCAACATAGTCACCTTTTTCTAAGAGTCACTAGAGCAAATGTTGGCATTTTACACTTCTGTGAACCACAGATATGTAACATTTATGTTATTATACAGCAAAAATGTTGAAACTTCATGTTTTAACAATGCTGTGGTTAAGGCACAAAAAACACCTGATTATGGTTAGGAAAAGGTCATGTTTTGGCTTAAAGTACCTGGTTCTGGTTGTGTTATTATGGCAGGAAATGCCACCAATGTCTGGCTTTTGTTTGTTAGTCTTGAATGGTGGTCTGCAGAGGTCTGCAGCTATCTTACCTAGATGTCACGCCTGGAGCTGTGTTGTTTTTTTTTTGTTTTTACCATATGAAGCAAAAGTTTTGGGGGTCCTCTGACATAAAATCAAGCACTTAATTTCTTGCATTCTGGTAATCATTTATGACTCAGATTGTGTTGTTTTCTGCATGTTTCTTGCATGTTTTCTGGGGTAAATGTCTTCTTATTTTTCTTTTCTTTTTCTTTCTTTCTTTTTTTTCAAAACAAAAGTCCTATGCTACTTTTATGCTGTTATTGGGGAGGACAAATGTACATACCATATACAAAAATATTTAAAGAACAAATTACTTTCAATAAAATACAGGTGGAAAACACCGATTGATACTACTCTCACAGAAGCCAGAGCTAGGAGGCTATTAGCCAGAGCAAGCCAAAATAATCCAGCACCTCATTTAACCACAACTTGTTTTACACTTTGGCTTTTGTACAGACTAAATAAATAATGTGTGTGTGCGTGTGCGTGTGCGTGTGCGTGTGCGTGTGCATGCATGCGTGTATGTGCAAGTGTTAGTGAGCGTGATAGGTGCTAGAATGCAAATTATATTACCTTCAGACAGAACCAAAACAGCTGTTTCAGTCTTTTTAGCTAAGCAAAGCTTAAGCTTAAGCTTTCTATATTTCTATACAATTCTTTAAAACTTGGTAAAGCCTCTTTCTTGGTAGAAGGTTTTTGTAGGCGTGAGGTAAATCTGTATGTTGCCAGTCAAAGGTGCTGTATCGAGTTGGACCAAACCACCATCCCAGAGTGCCAGTATTTGATGACCTGGGAATGAGACTCAACAATCAACGATATATTTTTTCTTCTCTCACAAAACATTCAGTATTTTTTAACTTCAGCTAGCCGTGATTGATGCCCTGCCAGCTTATCTCTAGCTGTTGTTCACAATTGTTTCATAAATTTCAAGTGCACCTTAATGCATAAATACGGAATGAGAAAACTTTCAAGACCAAGGTGAACAGATGAGGCCAGCTACTTTAGCCTTCACCGGGTCCACTGCTGTTGTGGCCTCATGCAAATACCTCAAATGCTCAACAATCTTGACTCTTGAAGTTTGGAAATAGACAAAAAAAAATCCTTGTTAAAAGAGAGAACAAAAAAAGCTCATACACTACATCTGTGTGTGTGCTTATCAAAAGAGAGTATAGTATGAGTATGAAACTGATCCCTGTTTTAGCACCACAGAGTCCCTGCGCAGCAACAGTAGTGACATTTATAAAAGAAAAGGCGTGCTGATTTCTGCATTGTTCTGTGCATTTTACTGCACATACCTACAGCAGAGGGCTGAATCTAAACAGCAATTACCACACCTGACTGACATACAGACATATAGATGTAAGTGTAAATGCAAATTATTCTTCTTATTTGCTGGTTAATAACCAATAAATACTTGCTTTTATAGTTGGAACATGGTGCTTATTATCGCTAAAGTAAGGCAACAAGTACACTGTCTTTAGTATGACATCTAGTCTCAATAAAACAGAACATCTTTTGATTTTATGT
>NW_024614599.1:0-1085 GCF_008729295.1 Plectropomus leopardus
GTATGTCAAAAAAAGTCTGAGAATAGCCTGTCAAACAAAATGGTAAAAACCTTTTCATGTCAATACAATTTAAAAAGTCATAGTATAGCATATTGGTAAAACTAGCACGTCGGAAGAAAAGGGAAAAGTCATAGTATATTATGCTAAAAAAAGTTAAAAGATAAAATGGTGACAAAAGTCATACTTTACGATATTGAAAAAAGTCATGTTTTTCACCACACTATACTTCCATTTTTGAACATTTTAAACATTCTATGCTATGAAGGGTCTCTGCATGCTATTCCACGTGGTTTTTTTTTTTTGGACATGTCATATTTTGAAATTTATCCTGATACTATAGTATGGCACTGTCATTTTTTGACATGCTATATTACAGTGTATTTTTTCAACATCCTTTGCAAAGGCGTACGCTATTTTATGTGGTTTAAAATGGATTTCAGCAGTTTTTAGGAAATGCCATTTTTTGACATTTTTGTCATACTACAGTATTGCCTTTTCGGTGAATTTTTCAACATGCTATTTTAAGGTCATTCTAGCAGTTTTTAGGACATGCCATTTTTAAAATTTGTTGCCATACTATAGTATTGCCTGTTTGGTGGATTTTTCAACATGGTACTTTGTGGTGTTTTTGGCCATTTTTGCAACATCCTTTGCTATGGCGTGTCTCTGCACGCTATTTTATGTGGTTCAAAATGGATTTGAGCAGTTTTTTGGACATGCCAGTTTTTGAAATTTTTGCCATACTATGGTATTGCCTTTTGGGTGAATTTTTCAATATGCTATTTTAAGGTGTTTTTGGCCATTTTTGCAAGATCCTTTGCCATGGCGTGTCTCTGCACGCTATTTTATGTGTTTTAAAACAGTTTTCAGTACTTTTTAGGACATGCCATTTTTTGAGATTTTTGCCATACTATAGTATTGCCTGTTTGGTGAATTTTTCAAAATGCTATTTTGTGGTGTTTTTGGCCATTTTTGCATCATCCTTTGCTATGGAATGTCTCTGCACGCTATTTTATGTGGTTTAAAATGGAATCCAGCAGTTTTTTGGACATGCCATTTTTTGACATTTTTGTCATACTATAGTA
>NW_024614600.1:0-1055 GCF_008729295.1 Plectropomus leopardus
TATTTTATTATTCATTTCAAGAACATACAGTTGCAATAAAATAAGTATTAAAGTCTTACCTCTATGTCAGAATAAATGTCACAGTTTGATTTCAAACATGCAGTAAAACCTAAACAAAAATAATCTCTCATTTCTGTAGTCTGTAAACAACAACATTCACTTGTAGCAATTTCACTCTCAGCCATGCTTGTTTTTGGTATGTTTAATGGTACACCTAACATCATTATGTCAGCAAGTTGGAATATTGCCATTATCAGGATATTATTTTTTTTCCTATCACATTAAATAATATACCAAAATAATGGTGAATGATATGATATGGCACACCACTATTTCCTGTTAGATTTTAAGAAGGGCAGTGAGCCTCCTTCATCAGTGTAACAGTGAGCAAACAGCATAAAGAACAAAGAAGACGAGCATAAGGGAAAAAGCACAACATTGATGGACTGACTGTTTATTTTGACGTTAAGCTGACGCAGCTTAACAACAAACACAAAACAAAACAACAAAAACAACAACTTTTTGAATAATATGATTAGTGTGGGCACAAAGGAACAGGACGTTCTTTTCAACCTCAACCTAAGCGCACAGCATCAAGCATCCGGCCCTCAAGTTGAAGCTCAAAGAGCCAGAGTGGATTGATGCATAATTACAAGAGGAATCAGTCAAAATGGGGTGATCTCTCTAAAATCAAACAGGTGGTGAACTGAATGCTGAGGGTCTCATCCCGACATGAATGTGTTAAAAGTACAAGAGCTGTGCTAGAAAGTAGAAAGTGAGGGGAGGCTGCACTGCACCTGTGGCATGATTTCAAGTTGATATGTTAGTCTAAAAAGGGTTATTACAGAATAATTTCAGAGGAAACGAGAGGTGAAATATGGATTTGAGGGAACGGAGGCTGAGGAGACTGTTGTACAACCTGAACTGCTTTTTGATTCATGAATGTCAAGTGGTACATGAAAAACTACTAATATACCTCCAGAATTTTCATTTTGACACCATCACTATTGTGTGTGTGTGTGTGTGTGTGTGTGTGTGTGTGTGTGTGTGTGTGT
>NW_024614601.1:0-1617 GCF_008729295.1 Plectropomus leopardus
TTAATCTTTTCATTTTTTTGCAGAGTTTTAGCAGGTCGTTTCCTTGTTTATTGTTTTTTTTTGCTTTTATTTTCTTGATAATCTTCAGGTTATTTTTTGTAACATTTTGCCTTTTATTTGCTATTTTTTGGGTCATTTCCTGTTAAGCTGCTCATTAACTTCTTCCCATGTTTTTGAAAGAAATCTGATGTGAGCAGTCGTAGTAACAGCAGTGGATGATCTGAAGTAGCAGTAGCAGTAGTTGTAGCTGTAATAATGGTCATGTTTTTAAAGATAGGAGTGATAGTAGTAGAAGTATTGGTAATAGCAGTAGTAGAAGTAGCAATACTTGCAGTATAAAGTGCATTTGGTGGCAGCAGCATATTATAACAATAATGGTAAAAGTAGGGCTGGGCGATAAAACGATAACGATATAAATCACGATATAACTTTTCCTCGATTGAAATATGAGATGTAGTCGATAGAACGCATTCCAGCCCTGACCGCTCTGCTCTCATTCTCCATCGATGTCTCCGCCAATGTCTCTGCCGGTGTCTCCGAATATCCGCTTAGTTCTCACTCTCCACCAGTGTCCGCTCCGCCTCATTCTCCGCTGGTGTCTCCACCGGTGTCTCCACCGGTGTCTCTGAATGTCCGCTCTGCTCTCAATCTCCACTAGTGTCTCCGCCAGTGTCCACTCCGTTCTCACTCTCCGCCGGTGTCTCAGAAAGTCTGCTCCGCTCTCTGACGATGTCTCCAAATGTCCTCTCCGCTCTCATTCTTCGGATATTGATAGCCTATCTTATCAGCCACGAGAAGCTGGAAATTATCGCTTTATCGTATCGGTTGAAATAATCATTATGGTGCATCACTGGTTATGATGTCTTCATATCTCACTTAGGAGTCAAAGGGAACCTTTAAGCTTGACAGAAATAGTGATTTGATGTATATTGTGATATATATTGATATCGACTGATATGAAAAAATTATCATGATAAGACTTTTTTCCATATCGCCCAGCCCTAGGTGAAAGTATATGTGTTATGTGCACAGCAGGGAGTCTGTTCTCGGTGAATAAACAATAGTAGCTCTATCAATAGTAGTAGAAGTATTACTATTACGTATTACCCAGCAGTAGAAAGGGTCTCACAACGCCGACTTGAAGGTCCAGACTTTGATCTTCTACAAATCCACATCCATCCCCCTCCTCCAGCTCCTCAACCTGCTCCTCTCCCTCTCCTCCATCAGGCCTCCTCTCCAGGAGCCTCCTGCCCGTCACCGTGGTAACGCGCGTGCACTGTTTCCTCAGACGGTTTTTGGAGAAACCCTGGATCTCCTGAGACAGTGAATGCATCACACCGGGGTGCACAAGACTCAGCTGAAACGGACCAAAAAGGACAATAATCAGGTGGGAGTTTTCAGTCATTTCTAAGAATAGTATCTGTCCCTAACTCTTTAAACGCTGTTGCTATGTTACACAGTTTTATTACGACCCAAAATGTAAACAAAAGTGTGTATGGGCTTAACTTTTGGGTGCATTATCTCTCAACAGCTTACCTTTGTGTCAAACTAACTGGAAATTGACATTATATTATATAATATCTGCAGAAATGTTTGATTCTGAACAAAAACACGAAG
>NW_024614602.1:0-2399 GCF_008729295.1 Plectropomus leopardus
ATTATTTTATTTATTATTAAATTATGTATTATTACTGATGATTGTGATGGCCCACCAGCAGATGGAGACATAAAAAAATGCCTTTAAGTGTATGTAATATTCATTCAGTGTTTAAAATAATTCAACTTAGAGTTGATATTTTGTAGATTTTCAATTTGTCAATAAGAAAAAAAACAAATCAGTTTGTAATATCAGCATGTTGGCCAATTCTGATATTTCATTTTAAAGTCAATATCTGCTGATACAGATGACAATATTATTAAGTATCTCTGATGAATATACATCATTATTTATTCACTGAATCTGTTTAAATTGCACTTATACACACTTAAATTTCACTGATACTCCAGCTTTTCCATCCCACCCAAATGTAAAAACGTATGCTTCATTTTGAGTTTTTTTTTTCAAACTTTTGCTCTTTCCACTCGGGGCTTTTTATGCACATATTGAAAATGTACGTGAAAAGAAATAATTGGAAACACAACTAATAATTAAAGTAAAACAGTTGCATAGTTTTTGAGGAGCTTTTGTCAGTCTCGGTTTAAGCTGTGAAACTCTGAAAAAGCTTGCATTAAAATATGCAGGTGTTTACCAAGTCTTAACAAAAAGTTGCCTTATGGGAAATGTAGTGTTTTTGGAGCTTGACCCAAACAGGGAACTAAAAGTCAAATGATTTCTGCCTCAATTTGGACCATTTCTGTCTTTAATCTGTCCCCCAAATGTATGTTTTATGTCCTTAGGGGTCGCTGAAGTCAGGAAAAACAGCTTGTGTTGTAGTTTGACTCCCATCATACCTACAGAGTTAAATAAAGAACTTTAATAAAAGATAGATATAATAAAAGACACTAAATTTTAAAAAGTTTCCAGATTTAAATCAGGAAACATTTAATCAAAAAAGTTAACAAAACGAAGAATCTCATTCTTGTTCAGTGAAATCTTACGTTACATGAGTTTTATTTTTGCTTATTTTTACTTTTTAAAGCTTTATTTTTTTACAAGAGAGAACAAATTCAAGGGTTTTTCAAGCCCTTGATTTCTCTTTCTAAAATTCAGAATCTTACAAGGACATCATGTGTCAAAAGAAACATGGAAAAGAAGAGAAAGTACATTTTTTTAAAGCTAAAATTTAAGGCTTGAATAGAACTGAAATTTTCTCTATTTTGTTATTTCATCGAGAGAAATGTTATCATTAGACGTTAGACAGTCCATTAATCTAACGTTTAAGTTGTTTAATAAAGCAAAAACATCGAACAGTTTGTGTTTCCAGCTTCTTTTTTCAGTTTCGTATTATTTTAAACGGAAGATTTTGAGGTTTTGAACTGTAGGATAAAACACGAATGTGAACGCAGCACACCGGGCTCTGAAAAACTGTCAGGGACATTTTTTTACTTTATTTTTGACATTTCATAGACTAAATGATTGTCTGACTCATTTCAACACCTCTTGATATTTGATCCTACAGACATATTTGAGTCGGTGTTGAAAAAGTACAGAAGTTCAACGCTCGGTCGAGTCATCACGGCGCGTTGCCACTCCGTAATAACCCACAGACGCAGACAGTATCACTATTATCTGTTAGAGGCTTTCTGGGACATCTTTATGAGTTTAAATCCGCAGGCGAATAAAACAGGAAGATCATTCCTGTGAATCTGTGCATGTTTCTGTGTGTGTGTGTGTGTGTGTGTGTGTGTGTGTGTGTGTGTGTGTGTGTGGCGTGTGCTGTGGTTTGAGGTGTTTAATAACAAACTGTTACTGTACTTGTGAGGTCTACGTGGAGACAGAATAATAAGAAAAGACATTTTGCCAATAAACACAAGGAGAGAGGTGTGATTGAGGACGAGGGTTTGGCATTCAGCGAGAGTACGAGACTGTAAAAGACTGAAAATCAAAAGAAGGAAAATCAATTCAATCACAATTGAGATAATCTCTGCAGCAAATAGAGCATCTGCATATGAATGCAGAATCTGTAGGCAACGGGAGGAAGATTGTCCAATAACATAGACAAATGCTGTACGGAGAGCAAAAGAGGCCGAAATGAAATCTCAAAACTGATCGGCTATCATCTGATGACGACGAGCTTTTTATGAGCTTTTTAAAAAGGAAATCTTCACAGATTTTATTTTATAGCATCGCTCTCTCATACTTTATCTTCGCTGTTGCCTCTAGAGCAGAGATACTCAACTTTTCAGAGTGGGAATTGTTTTTGTACTTTTAGTAAACATACAGTGAAAATAAATAAATAATAATAAAATAAAATCAATAAATCTATAAAACAAAATTAAAGTAGAGCTTGTTTATTAAAAACAAAAAAAAAGTGCTAGTGGAGGATGCCCCACACCTGCCAACAGAAATCCTACAGACCCTAACGTCCTAAAATCCTAGAAACATCCTAAAATCTG
>NW_024614604.1:0-1016 GCF_008729295.1 Plectropomus leopardus
TTTCTGAAGAAATCAGATTCTCTCAGGTTTAAATGATTTTGAAAGACGTCTGAATGCAGCACATGAAAACTGAGGTGTTAAAGGGTTAATACATGAAGCCAGCAGAAACGTCACATTTCCATCATGTTTTCTTTCGCTCTGTTTTCCATCGTTTCAGCTCCTTCATTCACCTCTTCCTCTGCTGCTGTTTAACGACTGGAGATTTACCTCCGCCTCTAAAAACTGCACTAAATTTTAAACTTCCTGAACTTCCCTTTAAAGAAAAGATTTGAGTGTCAACGTCGAGATAACTTCCCTTTAAAAAGGAGGATTTGCTCTTGATGAAACTTTCCCTTTAAAAGATCCAACGTTCCCTTTAGTTTCAGCGACGATCAAACAGATCATGTAACTTTCTAAAAAGCTGGATTTTTGTTAAAAAGAACCTTTATGATCTGCGTTTCTCAAACATTTTCAACTTTCCCTTTAAGAAGAAACCAGCTTCATGATCAGCACTTTTTCCCAAAAAAAAAAAAAAAAAAAAAAACCTCCTCCTTTAAGCCGCTCCGGAGGAAGCAGCGTCCGTCTCGTGAGACGGGGATTAGCAGGTTGTGAACTTTGCGGACTGGACGGATGTTTGCGGCTGAGGTGATGTTGTGCGTGACCTGCGTTGCCGTGGAGACGCGGCGAGGAGGAGGGCGAACCGGAGCACTGAATGTGTGCCTGCAGCAGCAGTCTGACTGTACAGGGTGGATTTCAAACAAACAAACAAACAAAAAAAACAAAACGCCGAGTGCCAAAGCTGGGATCTGCTGCATTCTCACTACACTTTTGAAAAAAAGGGTTCTTCTTCTTCTTCTTCTTCTTCTTCTTCTTCTTCTTCTTCTTCTTCTTCTTG
The DNA here is from genome assembly GCF_008729295.1 of Plectropomus leopardus. Classification (NCBI taxonomy): domain Eukaryota; kingdom Metazoa; phylum Chordata; class Actinopteri; order Perciformes; family Serranidae; genus Plectropomus; species Plectropomus leopardus. The sequence continues at coordinate 875 of NW_024614604.1, forward strand.
TAAATAGGATATATATGTTTGTTTGTTTTGTTTCCTGTATTGCTACAGATTTGTAAAATTTTGCGGAAAAAATTTTGTTACATTTTGTAAAATGGGAGCAAATCGTCCCCCCGAAACCCTCCTTTTTTTTTTTTTTTTTTTT
>NW_024614605.1:0-1450 GCF_008729295.1 Plectropomus leopardus
TAGCTTTATTTTGTATAAGCACATTTATGTGCGAAGGGACATTAACGTAACTATTTTAAGGTACATCAAAGGGTTAATTTATTTGTTTGTTACATGTCTTTTCAAAATGAGCTGCCATTTTTACATATGTACAATTAAATGTTAAATGCATACAGTGTCTTTTCAAAGTAAACTTAGAACGTATGTAAAAAACTTGCTTTTTAGTATAGCCTGACCAATTTATCGGTTTACCGATATTTTAGGCCGATATTAGCCTCAAACGGACATATCAGAGCATATCAGCCACGGCAAATATTTTTTCGATATGTGCAGATAAGAAAACTCTTGTGTTTTTTTTTTTTCAGATAATATAATGCAGAAAACGTTGCTTGGGCGGGTTAGAAATGGTTTCATTATATTTTTTGTCCAGCAGAATGCACTCTGACGCCATTGTTCACACTAATCTTAGCACTCTGAAGCACATGTAAGCAGAGCTAGCGTCACAGCAGAGCGGACCGCGTTGCGGGTGTTTTCACGGTAAGCCACACTGAAATATTACTGTAAAGTTAATAAACAACGGCCCCATCATTCTGCAAACGAATGTTCCAGTCTATAGCTGCATTTTAACTCAAACAGAATACTCCTTCAGCCTCCTCTGTCCCCACTGAGAGGGTTTTTAGCACAATAGGGAACATTTATGAGGACAAGAGGAGCTCCCTGGCAGGTGCAAATGCCGAGAAGCTGCTTCTTGTTTTACAACCTGCTTCTAATTGACTAGCAGTATTTAAGTAGTCAGCAATTGACTGATACTGAACAGTACTGATGTTTATTTAGCTATTCATTTTATTGTATTTGTATACTGATGAGTATTTTATTTTTACATTCTTTATTTGAATGGTGAGCGAAGACTGATGCTGAACACATACAGTACAGATGTGTATTTATATTTTTTGTATGTTCTTTATTTTTGATTGTGTGTAATGCCCAATACGTAAATTGTTAAATTAAAGGTGTTTATTTAAGAAAGCCCCCTTCTGAATACTTTTGCATAGTCATATCGGTGCAAAATCAGTGCGCAATCCACATAGAAATTATCTTTTTTTCATTCCAGCTTAAAAATTCACTATATCAGTCGCCATATCGGTAATCGGTGAATTTTTCCACCATAAAATCGTTATCGGTCTCAAAAATCCCATATTGGTCAGGCTCTAGTTTTTAGGATTACTTCTCTAGGTTTAGTCAACAAAAGCATGTGGTAAAGTTTAGAACAAAAACATCTCGGACTGGCTTAAAATAAACATTTGTTACGTACATAATGTAATATCATGTGGAATATGTGACCAGCGTCACTAGCATTGTATGCTAAACAAACTAGTGCACTATTTTTAAATATTGTTAAAATAACTCAATAGATTTTTGGTTTCACTGGGGACACAAACAGTGGTCTCCCAGGTGAAAGTCCAGCGTTTGT
>NW_024614606.1:0-3525 GCF_008729295.1 Plectropomus leopardus
ATTAATTTAATATTTTATGTTTTAATTATAATATGAAAATTCAATAAAATACTAATTATAAAAAAAAAATAACATTTGAGTTTTACTCAGCCAACAGAGAGGCGGTGTGTGAGATTGGATGTGTACGGCCGGATAATGTTATTAAGATGAATCATTGAGTGTAATGAAAAACTGTGCCATTATAACAAATATTCATCAGGGAATGAGAGCACATACGATCGAGGTCTGAAAATCTTCTCCCGACGTAAGGCACTGCATAATAACTCTGCTTGGATATCGATCAAATTGCAAAAATACGGACAATCCATGTCTCATAGTTTGCTTCAGGTGGGAGGAGCCAGGTAGAATATCAGGGTTTCTTATAGAAAACCTACCAGCGAGCAGGTTATGTTCACAGAGTCAGTTACCATGTTGATTGACTCAGACTTTGACTTAACTCTTTTCCTGGAACGGATAAGACAGAGTTTCCCTCATCTCAGGGTTAGCATACTCAGAGTTTTCTCATAACCTGCTTTCTGGAATACTCCCCAGGTCTGTTAGGTGATGCCATGGGGCCCGAAAAGACTTCTCAAAGATTTACTTTTTTTTTTTAAGCATTACCTCCTCAGCAAAATTATTTGATTCAAATTAGGAGTTGAAACACCACAAATACTGTACGACTGAATGTGCTACCAAGCAACTTTCATAGGAATGCCTCCAACGCTGCATCCAGTTCTCTCTATACATCCATGGTTTTGTCTGACCAAGAATTCGAAACCCAAAGATAATCAGTTTACAATTATACAAAGCAAAAGAAAAAAAAGCATTGACCCGTACAGACCAGCAGGACTGCCAGCGATCTTGGCCAACATTACGGTCTTTAAGAGGCTTTGGCACACTCATTTTTAAGCTTTTGTAAAGATAGTCATATTATGTGAAACCAGACAACCTAACGGCTGGTACCATCATGCTAATACCATTCCAAAGTTACATTTTTGTGAGGCAATACCTGGCACGACCATTTTCACAGGGGGTCCCTTGAACTGTCACCTCAACATATCTGTATGAAAATGGATTCTGTGGGTAACCACAATTCTCCCTTGTACAGACATGTCCATTTCATGCTAATCCCATGCAGTTTTTTGGTTTTGTTCTATTTTTAAATTATTGTATTTGAATATATGTGCTAACAGGGGTCCCTTAACAGTCTTGTAATTGTATTAATTGGGTTTTAATGGATAGCTGAGACTCTATATTCAGGGAGCCCAACTGAATTCATGTGTGATGATCTTTGTTTCTCATAGCCCTTTCATTGTAGTGAGACCATGTTTTGAAATGGACATACAGTAACTATGTAAAATGACCTATTGTGCACTCGCTGCACAAACTAGCAGTACAGGTAAAGACTTGTTTGCACCTTTACATAAGAAAATAGATTTGTTAATTTCAAACGTAACCGTTACTGCCCACATACTTTTATGTCCTTTATGTTGACACAAACACAACCAATAGATGGAACTAGAGGATGAAGTCAAGAGTTTCTGACAATAAAAAATAAGGCGATGGTGGAGGAGGTCGTATTTAAAACCTGCCTTTTAACAGAGGCAGCATAGACCTTAGTGGTCTGTGAAGCCATTAAGTCTATTATGACATGGACCCAGAATTCTTTTCACTACATTACGAATTCTTTCTGTTTCGCCATTTTTAAAAATACGGTCATGTCTTGCCTGAACGACCCCACAATGCCCTCACGATTTTCATAGGTACTGTTGCATTTTGTCCGTATCCCTAAGCTTTCACAGTCCATCTCCGTTTCTTTATTGTAACCTTAAGCAGTGAAAAATATGTACTTTTGATTTTTAAATTCTAAATTTGCACATTTATTACACTTCGTACCTTTTCAGGACTGATTCTTATTTTTTTAGACTAAATATCTTTATATTTGATTGTCTTTACATACAAAATATCTTTTATCTGACAGAATAGAGAGGGCTATGAAAGAGCAATTTGGTAGATAAAATTAGCCAAAATTCAACCCAACAACTACATAAATAAATAAAATGGGGGAAGAGGAGAACATTTCTGTAATTTTTTCAGCTCTGGTCCAGTGTTGCATATCTCTTTTTTGCAGGTTTTATTTCAACCCCACAAAGCAAATAATGTGAACATCTGCCATCGCTGCAATGAATAACTTAATCATGGCTTCTCTGGGATTCAAATTATACAGCCTTTAATAATTCACTGTAATCAGCATGAGCTGCAGCGCTACTCCTGTATCAATAAGTGTAAATCCTGAATATCCATTTTAACAAGGCCATACGCACAAGGCCAGTTATTAATACAAACATGCTCCTTTCAGTGCTGCTTCATTTCCAGGCTCACCGCCCTAGTTATAGTTATAATTCGACAACCTGATTTAGCCACACAGCAACTTATACTATTGGATGTGAATCAAAGTATGTGTTTTATAGTTACAAACACAAAGGGAAATGCCACATGGGGAATGCTGATTATTCAGCTGCCAACAGCATTTGGAAACCTTAATAAAATTACCAGAGGACAGTTGTTGAATGCTGTTAATGCTTCATGTAAAAATCATGAAAATGTGGGATTGAAACAGTGACATAAAGAATCCATAACTGAGAGTAAAGTATAAGACTAAGAGACAGTAAAAAAGCTTGGCAGCCAGAAAAAGGATCCTCTAAAGCACAGTAGGAGACTTTGGCTGATACAGTTTGGTCTGCATTAAAACAACTCATTCTTCGTCTGAGAGCAGCTGAGATGAATGTGTCGTCTCTGTAGTGTAACACTGACTCATCCGTCCATCGCCTTTAAAGGCTCAACTGTCTGAACTGATTGATAGAACGGACACTGACGCAAAAGACTGTCAGCCACGGAGCTGCATTCAATTTGAACTGAACATCTCAACACTAAAAATGACTAATATTTGTGTCGAGGTACATTAATGGTGAAATTGAGGCATCATAAATCTACTCAAGCGTCCCCTTTCAGTGCTTTCTTTGAACTAATGGTCGACCAAGAAGAAAGAGAGAACAGCTATAAAGGGTCATTTTGTCATTGTGAGGTAATCCCATGAAAAGACCAAAACCAACAAGGTTAAAATCTGATATAAACCCATTCCTCTTACATGTTTATATCTATTAAAAACACATCAATGTGCTCTGAGTGACATTTTTTTTCATCATGAACATGAGCACTCTAGTGTGTTTTGAGTCAGTCCACATACACCATCCTGCTGCGGGACATACTCGAGCACCAAATGTGTATTAATCTACAGCTGATAAAAGTCCCCCACAAATACATTTTTAACTCCCATTTGAGGGACATTTATTTAAAACTACTGTGCCCATCGATTTTATTAATTATCTTTTTAAGTTACTTAACTTCTCTATAAACTGAAACTATACAGACCAAATTATAGTGACATCGCTCTAATAATATTTCTGGGTATTTAACTGGCAACTGATTTTAATTGCGGAGATGCGAAATAAGCAGACTTGTTAATTATTGTTATCATTTTCAGCC
>NW_024614607.1:0-1835 GCF_008729295.1 Plectropomus leopardus
CCTTAGCGGACAAACAGATCAGAATGCTTCCTCCTCGGTCTTTAGGTGAATAATTGTGGACTAAAAACCACAGAAACTTCTCAGACAGAGCAGCTGATTTTATTTTTGGAAGTCTGACATCGGAAAGTTTGACGTGCGTTCGTATCATCCAACAGTTTGTTCCAGTGAGTCACGAACACTCACCTCCGTCCAACACTACAGCTACTGGGCTGCAGTGATGAATAAAACAAGCACACTGACCTTCGACCTGCTCGCTGTTGGCCGTGACGTCTGTGATCAGTCAGACTGACGCAGATTTTCAGACTTTTGGTTGTAGGTTGTTGTTGAGACCCAGAGAGAGATGAGGCTGGACCCCACGTTCTGCAGATAAAAAGAGTTTTTCAACATCAGAGTCAAAACACCAACAAATATTATGTGCGGTTTGAAATAACTGTGGCATGAAAATAAAAAGCTGTAAAAAGCTGCACAGTTCAGCTAAAGTTAACCCCACGAGTGAGCTGAAAACGCTGCACTTTCTTCTCACTCTGAAAAGGTCCCATATTCTGCTTATTCTCAAGTTCGTACTTGTATTTTGTGTTTCTACTAGAACACATTAGTCATTAGAGTCCGCTTTAATATTACACACACTGCGATCGCTGTGCGCACAAAAGGCACCTTTAAAAAACTTGCATTGAGTTATTTATTTATTTTTTTTAATCCAACACCAGTCCTGATCATAAATATCAAATATTCATTAATTTTCAGAATTTTAACCCTTTAAATTCCAGGTTTTTGTCATTATGCCACTATGCGTGTGTTAATTATTGAATTATTTTCAATATACTACATGCAAAGTAGTTTTTTGTTGTTTTTTTTTAAATTTTCACAGCCTGGAATATGTAAATGATCTGCAGCCACATTGATTGTTACAGTGCACTTTGTGGAAATAGCATGCCAAATATGATTTAAACGACGTCATCAAAAATGGAAAATAGTAAAAATGACAAATTCTAAGGCAAAAAAAGGCAGACTTAAGGGATTAAATAAGTTTGTACCTCTTCTCACTCCTTTTCAAATATGTTCACCAAGTCATCAAGTGTTTCTTTTGCTTTAAGTTTTTCATTGTCTGTAAATAGTCGTTTTTTTTTTTTGTCTGTCTGCTTGTTTGTGTAAACATTTGTTTCTACATGTTTGAAATAAATCAAAATCAATCAGTTTTTAGTGTTTTCAGGGGATCTGAATATGATAAACGCCTCTTGTACCTTAATAATTTTCAAGACCTTTTATAATATCTTTTTACAACAAGTCCAGATCAAAGACACATTGAAGTCTTCTATGAAAAGTTACAAAGACAACAAAACTCTGAATGTCATAAGAGCATTATTATATTGTTTGTATGCAGTAGTTAAATTCAGTAGTGCTGAAACACGCTGCTGTAACCAGAGAGGAGCTGACAGACAGACGGCCCTCATGCAGGTGGATTACATCTGCAGAACGGCATTCACAGCCCCCATGGCTCAGACATACTGATGGTGACTATTCATACAGAATTAGTGTTAGTTTAAATATGAATGATGGAGACGGTGAAATAAGTCAGGAAAACTTCTAAGTGAACAAAATGTCTGCAGGTGATTCATTGTATCAATTTTCAATTTTATTTTTAAAGCCTATCATCACTAAGGCTGTACAGCATACGACATCCCTCTGTCCTTAGACCCTCACATCGACTAAGAAAAAACTCCCCCAAAAAACCTAGAATGGGGAAGAAAATGGGGGAAACTCCCTTTTTCAGGACGGCAATGTGCAATAGATGTTGCAAGAAACAGTTACAGATGACAAAATGATATATATGTGAC
>NW_024614608.1:0-1739 GCF_008729295.1 Plectropomus leopardus
CAGACTCTGTTTCTGCCACCTCCTCCTTGTCTCCAGTCTCTCCTGGTTTCTCCCTCTCTGACGTCAGCTCCTCCAGTCGCTGCTTTGTTCAACAAACACACATCACAGAGTGGAGTTTGTGCAGCGTTTTCTCTCTGAGGGCGTTTTCATGCATCGTACCTGCACTTCCTCCTCCTGTTATGAGTTAAAGCTGCACAAACACGACGTCGCAGAGACGCAAAGCTGCCAAAACTCACAGATTACTGATCAGAGCTGAAACCAGTGAGAGATTCATCAGTCAGCTGAATGACAGAAAATGAATCTGCAAATATTTTGAGTCAGTTCATCCTTTTTATGGTATTTTTTAAACAACGTTTGCTGCTTAGAGCTCCTCAAATGTGAGAATTTGTTCCTTTTCTTCACCTTACTTTTCATTTAAGTGAAAATCTTTGGGGTTTTTGGACTTTTTGAAAGCAGTTTGACGTCACCTCAGACATTTTTTTCACCTTTTTATGGACCAAATGATTAAACTATGAATTAAAAAAAATAATAGAAAGAATTTTCCAGTTCTTACCTCTGCTTCTGAGGATATTTCTGTTTTTTAGTCTGTTTTTATTTGTGTCTTCATCTGGATAGAAGACGGATATCTCAAAAAATGTTGTGTTATTGAAGCAAAGGGTGAAAACCGAAGTACCACAACTCGGGTATCATCGAAATTTCCCAATTTAGCCCTCGTGATTATGACGTCGGAGGGCTGTTCGTGCGCTCGTAACTCGTAAATATGATGTTTGGGAGGAGCACGTGAAGGTCGCAGGAGAGCTTTGGAGGAACACGTCTGAGAGAGCGCGTCGCTCGTCTCATCGGACTCTCTCAAGAGAGTTTTTGTTTGTTTTTTTGCATCTTTTGCAAAATGTATACCGTTTCCTTGGAGCCTTTTCTCTGGGTTATGAAGTGCCATTTTTTGTCATCCACATGATATAAAGTCAAGACAGCTGTGACCAACCGATATTTAATATCTGGGTTTGGTATTACGTCAGCACGTTGATCTAAAAAAAATGCAGCTTTCAGCAGCAACATTTTTCCAGCAAGATCATTCCCCACCAACACTCGCTCACATGTCCACATATTTATTTATGTATCCAGGTCGCAGTTTGACGCAAATACTACTGCAGTGCTACAGTAAAGGGCCAATAACGCGTGTACTCCGGCTGGATTTACTCACTAATGAAGTGAATGTGTTTGTTGTTGATGTGTAAGAATAATGATGCACTGTGTGTCTGTATGAGATTTTATCTTAATGCAATGTTATTAAATCTGGCATCTGACGGAGACGACCTTTTCGTTAGCAGTTATTCAACCAAACACTGTTTTTTCTGGCCTGTGGCAGATTAGGTCATTCAGAAAACTTCAGATGGAAAATATTTATAAAAAAAAAAGCCAAAATCTGGTTATTGTGGCAGAAAAAAAGGTAAAAGACAAACTCACAACTAGAATATAATATCAAGTTGGAGAAATTTAGAAAATTAGATCTAGATATTATATAACTACTAAACAGGTCCTTTTTAAATTAAATATTTAACCCCTAGAGAGTGTTTGGCACACTTTACGCTCTTTTCATTCTTCATTTTTCGATCATTGTGTGTGTGTTGATGCATGTGTCCTAAATGTAGTCCAGATTGTGTATTTGAGTGTAATCAGTGAATTTGCAGCTCAGCTCCTACAATAAGTCTAAAATACACTGTGGAAACTAAATAGTTACA
>NW_024614609.1:0-1754 GCF_008729295.1 Plectropomus leopardus
TCCCTCCTCCCTCCTCCCTCCTGTTCTTCTTAATCGACTGTGGGATCGCAGTCGTTCCCCTATCAGCCTAATTACCGCCAAGAAATGTAAATAACATTATACAACAGTAGCGCCGGGCCTCTTTCTGCTGCACACACGCAGGCAGAGCGGGGAAGTAGAGGACGGGAAGAAAAAAAGGAGGAAATGTAAAGAGAGAGAGAATCAGCTGGTTTTAAACTGCACATATTTGTGGTTACAAATTGTCTTTTTGAAGGGACGATGATGATGATGATGATGATGATGATGATGATGATGATGATGATGATAAAAGGTGAGGAGGAAGGGGAGAGGAAGACAGACTGCCGTTGAGGAGTGTTTTTTTTTAATGAGCTGTAATTGGTGGACATCAGAGGCAGCAGAGACGGACAGAAACAAGCCAGGTGCATTAATGAAGCTTTGTTCTCTTGTGTTTAGGACAGAGAGGGACAGAGAGGGACTGATGGGACGACACGGCGAGATAGAGGGACAGATAGAGAGAGAGGCAGACGCAGAGACAGAGACAGCCACGCTCAGAGTCAGCGGGGTCAAACAGCAGAGGAGGAGAGCAAACCTGCTGCTGTAGGAGCTGGGAGGAGGTTTTCACACCGCCTTGTTTTAATACCTCTAAGCGGGTTTACGGATTCGTGCAAAACTTAAGCGATATTTTGGAAATGGCGAAAAAAAACAATGGTGAGATGACTGTGTTTCCACTGATGGATGTTATGGGAATCGCGATAACTCTCCAGTAACCATGGCGATGGATGTTCAAAACATTAGCAGCTTTATTTCTATTGCAGCCACCGCACTAGCCGTCATTATGTCCAAACAAAGCGACGTAGGCGTGTTATGCGAGTGATAATGGAAAGGCGAGCCCCTTATACGTGGGAGCGGATAGTCCACGATTTCAGAGGAACTGTGGATTCAAACTTCGGGATGATCCGCTCAACTTTCTCAGAGTTATGTGAAGCAGTAACAGCTCTTGTAGCTCCTGCTGCATCATGGGAGCCATTTCCTACTGACAAGCACATAGCCACAGCATCATGTGACCTAGAAAAGACTAAAAGTGTTTCAACTGCAGTTTTGCAAAATATGGCTTTTTCTAATCACCTGAAATACCAGCTTATATGAGCGTAAAGACTTATTTGTGATACATGGGAGTTTGTTTTTTTTTAAAACTGAGGGCGTATTTTGTATTTGCAGCTTTAAATTGCGCAGTTTGAGGGTTAATGGAAACCAGCTCTCTGACTTTAACAAACATGTGCTGTTACACACCTGCGACATGCAGCGAAAGTGTCCGAATTATTGATGTCTGTTGTCTGTTCTTGATGCAAAAGCTGACAGAAATTGAGTGCAGCGTTTTACTCTCTATATCTTTACATGGCAAATAGTGGTTTGCTGTCGTATTAATGCTCTAAATGTTGCATGCAGAACCTTTAAGTAATTGTCTTCTGAGAGACAGAGCACCATGAACTGCAACGTCAAAATTAGAGACCGAATACAAGCTGATAAAAAGCTCTTCCTTCCCTTTTTCACATATCCCAACATTATGTCCTCTATTTATCTCTTCTTCCCTTCATCAAGCTGTCTATCCATCCTGCTGCGCTGCTGACATGCTCTCAGTCTGTAGTCACATAATAAACACACACACACACACACACACACACACACACACACACACACACACAACATGTTCTACACAGGACAAAACTACAAAGACAATCCTCCTCCTTCTTTCT
>NW_024614610.1:0-1043 GCF_008729295.1 Plectropomus leopardus
TATATATATATATATATATATATATATATATATATACTTTTACTGCAGTAAAGGAACTACATACTTCTTCCACCACTGAGTTTAGATTTACATTTAAATTTTCTTCTTTAAAAGAAACAACATTTAGACTGAACGTCTCTGCAATGCAATGAAAACCAGATGCAATTACTTCTCATTAATAACTTTAAACTTAAAATCTCCTTTTGGCAGCCGGGCAAAAAAAAAGAAAAAAAGAAATACACCAAGAAGAATTTTTCTCTACATTTAACAAAAAGCATCCAGCTAAGGTAATGGCCCGACTCTAACAGACACAAAGAGAAGCACTACTTTATCTCCTCTTTTATTGACTCGCTCACAGCCCTGCTGACTTGTAATCAGCCCACAGGAGCTGCTCAGCCTGTATTTGCCGTCAGTAATGACAAACCTTTGCTTCTACAGATCTGTGGACACACACAGGCAGCCTGTATCTGTCTTCATGTGTCTCTCTGTAGTGGTTCAGGATGTCAGTGTGTTTTAAAATCCCGTCATACGTGTCAGATGTGTTCATAACAACCTCGCTGTGAAGGATTCAGAGGCCGAGTGGACGCTTTGAAGCTGTACAGAGGAAAAAGTTGAGTGAAAGAGAGACAGAGGGATAAAGAGGGGGAAACGTTACATGTACCATTACACGATCCCCCGTGATCCCCGGTGGTCTCGCTCTCTGAAACACAACCATGTGCCGCTGACCTTCAGGGTGGAAGAGGCCATGTCGGTGTAGTGCAGGCTGGCGGGGATTAGGAGGGTCCGGGGGTCTGGCTCCAGGCCCAGCAGAGCCGGTACAAAGCTCTGAGCCCCGGTGGTACCAGAGGGAAACTTCGGAACCCAGAAACACTTCCCTCATCTCCGCCACACACACACACACACACACATACACACACACACGGAAGGCTTCATTGCTCCCAGATGTGGATCCATCCTGTGTAAGGCATGTTCACATGGATGGTGTGTGTGTGTGTCTGTGTGTGTGTGTGTGTGTGTGTGTGCGTGCAAGTAGGAAGTGCAAA
>NW_024614611.1:0-1915 GCF_008729295.1 Plectropomus leopardus
CACACACACACACACACACACACACTCACTCTCTCACACACAGAGCGGTAATTGAAGCTGTAAATCAAACAGCGATGTAGTAAAAATAAACGCGGTGCAGAGAGGCAGCCGTGGCCTCAATTTATTTATGGAAATTCATGAAAGAAAACAATGAAATCTGACTGGCTGCAGAAACATCGACTCAAAGACCAAACACAGCCGACACCAGAGACGCACGCTCCGAGAGCCGAGAGCCCCAAAAAAATCTCTCATCATTAATTTCAGCCTGATTCTCTGCAGCACTGAGCTGCTGCTGGGTTCATGCACATTTTCACTGATACATTTCCAGGACTTTTCCAGGAATTTTCAGTCGAACTTTAAAAACCAAACATTCTGTGCAACGACCATCAATCCTTCTCATTGGTTGTTTTTCATCACTATAGAAAAGCTTTGTAAATTCTATTTTAAAAAGGTTGAGAACTAAATATTTAAATATAACTTAGGGACTGTCTGTTATTTATTTTGACTTTAGAGGAGGAGCATGGGAATAAAAAAAAAGGTCTGCATTCTGTTAAACTCCCAATGGAAAATATTTATTTTTATTTTTTTTCAGAAGGCAACGTTTCAATCTGTAGATCAAAATGTTGCCTTGTTAAAAACAATAATTAAAGTAACAATTAGACTGCCCAGCACAGCTTTTCTGTTTTCATGCAGTATGTTTTTGTCTGCGTGTGTTTTGACGTGAGCACGTTACATCTTTGTTTTAGGGAGGGGCATACCCCTTTAAATGGCTGGATTTTGTCTTTATTTTACTAATGATTTAAAGAGAAGATTTTTTTCTTAAAAATTTTCAGTGACAGAAAAAATGTCTGTTTTTTTTCTTTAAAAAACTGGGGGATTTTTTTTGTCTATTTCTTAAGAAAACATGGCTTCCAAACCCACGGGCAACTTCCTTCATCACAGCCAGAAAAGTCAGAAATTATCATCTGACTTTTTTACATTTCAGACTGTCCTTGAACACATCATGTGTTTATTATAAAAGCTTGTGAAAAAAAATCCCATGACTCTTCCAAAACCTTCAAGGTATTTCTAGTTTTCCCAATCTTTGCCAGGCCTAGAAATTGCTATGTGCAAATCCCATGACTTTCCAGGTTTTTCATGACCGCATGAACTCTTTGGAAATGATCCCAACACGTCTGCAGATCCTCCTGCAGCGTTCACACACACACACACACACACACACACACACTCGGAGTAAATGAGCAGGCTCACTCTGCAGACTGGGCAGGTTGGCGTCTTCGGGTTTGGTCTTCAGCAGGTGAGGAAGACGAGTGTATCTGTAGCCGAAACCACAACCCTGAAAAACAACAACACGTCCTGCTGTCAGACAAGCTGACAGAAGTAATCCATTACTTCAGTAAAAATACTGCTAATATTAAATTATACTTCAGAACAAAAGTATATATACTTAACCCTTTGAAACCTGATTTCTTTCAAAAAAGGAAGAAGGCAACGAGCAACTTTACAAGAACTGAGCCACAAATGAGAAAGAAATGAACGGTAAGTCACAAGAAAATGACCTGAAAATGAGCACAAACAGAAACATACTTAAAAAATCATTTTTACCTGTTTTTTTTTTGTTCTTTTTTAAAACATACCCCCCCCCAGCTCATTTTCACATCATTCCCTTGTCACCTTTTATCATTTTAATTATTTTCAGGACATTTCTTGCTGAGTAGTCTTGTTTTTGAAAGAAATGAACCCGTTTTTTCAGGTCAGGGGTCACTGGTTGAAATGTGTGAACTCAGCATCAGAAAAGTCAGATGGATGCAGGAGTTAAAGAGTTAAAGAAGCAGAAGTAAAATAAGCCCTTATTCATTTAATGATTTTTTTTTTTTTTTTACTATTATTAATTTTTTAAAATTTTTTTTATTAT
>NW_024614612.1:0-2998 GCF_008729295.1 Plectropomus leopardus
ATAGTGAATTGTATGTATCTATCTAGTTATCTATTTATTAAGAAATCTATTTATTTATATTATTCATGTTTTTTTTATATTTTCTCTTTTTTTTAATCTATTTGTAACGTACGGGCGAAGTGCTATATAAATAAATACATATTCAGTGAATTCCAGTGAATAACATTTCCTTTATAGAACTTAGAGTTTAAGTTTTACCATCCTCCATCTCTTTAGCTGTCCAAAAAATATGGACCAGTGTTCACAGTCTACTTGGGACAGAAGAAGGTGGTGGTCCTGGCAGGATATAGGACAGTCAAACAGGCTCTGGTTGACCATGCTAAGGAGTTTGGAGACCGAGAGATCACTCCCATATTCTATGATTTCAACAAAGGACACGGTAAACATTTTTTAAATTCGTTTCTTTGTTTTACTGACTTGTTTTGGTTCTCTTCTAAATTAATCAACCAGATTTGTTTCCAGGCTTACTATTTTCCAATGGTGACTCCTGGAAAGAAATGCGACATTTTGCACTATCCACACTGAGAGATTTTGGGGTGGGCAGAAAGATTGGTGAAGGGAAAATCATTGAGGAATGTCACTACCTGATTGAAGAATTTGAACAACATGAAGGTAACATTATCCTCTTCAAAGCACTGCACTGGTTTATACAGCACTCCCTAGCATTAGTTGTACTACTTATGCTCTAACTCTTTCTCTCTCAGGTAAAGCTTTTAAAAACACCCAGACAATTAATTATGCAGCCTCAAACGTTATGACAGCCATCATGTTTGGAAAGAGGTTTGAGTACAAGGACCCTGCCTTCAAGGATGTTGTTGACAGAGATCACGAGGCTATCCGTCTGACTGGATCGCCATCCATTCAGGTACATTCAGACTGAGTAACTTTCACTCATTACAAGGACATTTTAAAGTGCTGTGCATAAAACAGATTTGTTTGACTTAAGGCTAAAGAGAAAAATAATATTGCTTTTTTTGTCCTTTAAGTACTTGGTAAAACTGCATTTTGTAGATTCTTCTTTACTCTTAACCTAATCAGTAATTCCCTAAGAAATTTCCTGGAAATAACAATCAAATTTGACACCAACTAAAGGGAATATAGAAAGACAGTCAATTTTTTGTTAATTGTTTATTGGGAACTTGGGAACTACAGCAAGACAAATGTAACATTTTTTGCAAGTAAATCAGCAGCAAATTTAAATGATAAACAACTGAATTTAAAAAGCAAACGTAAACATTGATTGAACGGGCTGGAGCTTAGGATCTGTGACTGTTATTTATGTTATATTTATGTTATATCCTACAACCATGCATTGTTTGTATTGTGCTCCATCATAGATCTACAACATGTTTCCTTGGCTGGGCCCTTGTCTTAAAAACTGGAGGAATTTGATGAAGGCTAATGAGGCCTACACAAAGGACATAAAAACCTTAATTGCAGAGCTGAAAGAGACTCTGAAACCTGACATGTGCAGATGCTTTGTTGATGTATTCCTGACCCGTAAGATAAAACTAGAGGTGGGTTGTCTGACTCCAGTGAACGTTCTTCGAGGCTGATATTACTGATGAATAACTTTGTTGTGTATAATCCTTCTTTTCTGTATGTTACAGGAGTCTGAAATCAGAGATTCACACTATCATGATGACAATCTTCTCTTCAGTGTGATGAATCTGCTTACAGCTGGGACAGATACTACAGGAAGTACACTTCAGTGGTGCCTCCTTTACATGGCTAAGTACCCTCATTTTCAAGGTGCAAAAACATACCCACATGCTCATCTCTGGTGATACTAATTTTACAGTGTGTATATGAAATTGGGATTCACTTTTCAAATTAATCTCAAATTTATTTGAGTCCAGATCAGGTCCAGGAGGAGCTGGACAGGGTGGTCGGGAGCCGTCAGGTTCAAATAGAGGACAGGAAGAACCTGCCGTACACTGATGCAGTCATCCATGAGTCACAAAGACTGGCCAACATTGGCCCATTGTCCATTCCTCACAAAACCAGCCAAGATGTCACCTTCCAGGACTACTTTATCAAAGAGGTCAGTCATCCACACACATTTGATTTTTGGGCATTTTCTTCCAAGATTTTAAACAATATAACTTGCTCTTTTCTTTTGCCTGCAGGGGACTACTGTGATTCCTCTCCTTACCTCTGTCCTGTATGATGAGAGTGAATGGGAGACGCCATACACTTTCAACCCTTCACACTTCCTGAATAAGGAGGGTAAATTTACCAGACGAGATGCATTCATGGCCTTTTCTGCAGGTACAACAGCTTTGTATGGATATATTACAATATTATTACTATAACAAGACTTGGGTCGAAATTACAGGTCACATTTGATGTGTGTCTGTGTGTGCGTGTGCGAAACCTGGGGCATGGGGGTGAACCCGTCACCCCCACACCTGGCTCACCCCCACGTCCTGGCGTGGCATTATGAGGGGGTGTTTTTGACACTGTTGAAGCCTTTATTTTAGGAAATATTTACAGGAAAAATCAAGAGTTAAAAATAATAAATAGCAACTGAAAAATAAAATCAGTTTTTAAAACTTTGTTTAATTCATTTTTCTGCATTTGGTGAATGAAAACATTTAAGGGCTGTCAAATACATCCCTGAGGACTTCAGTTTGTGCTATGGGACAAACACTGCCAGAATAACGTTTGGAGCTAAAAACTAAGTTTACTGTGGAGACACATGAATCAGCTCATCCTCCTGTGTCCGTAAAATAAATATGTTTGGTTAAATCTATCACTGCTTCTCACGCATCGGTTATTAAGTGCCAGAACAGTTCATGCAGGCCAAACAGCCATTTTGAAATGTGAAGATCAAAAATGCGACATTATAACTGTCATAAAGCAGCATATGCACAACTGTCATTACTGGTTACAGACCGATACAGATGTCATTTTCACTTTCAGCGCACAGCCTTTACCTTACTTTACTGTACCTTACCTTACCTTACCTTACCTTACCTTACCTTACCTTACCTTA
>NW_024614613.1:0-529 GCF_008729295.1 Plectropomus leopardus
ACTTTTTCCTGGTAGCAGTATTTTTTTTCTAATTTTAAATGCTGATTATCTTGTAGCCTACAGGACATCCAAGTTAGAGCTTTTTTAACCACCTGGTTTCAAAGCTACACCTTCACACCTTTGAGCTGCTTCAGTTTCCTACAGTTTCCTGCCGAACAGACTCACTGTAGTAAATGGGGGTTAAGTGCATCACTCAAGGGTGAGTAGATGGCAGTAACTGAGGGAGGACAGAGTGCCCACCCATTCAGCTGAGTCCAGATCTTTCCATCTGCTTTGGACAGAAGGCTGCGTTTCAAGGGATGCTGGGACTCCTGTTTGATATTTTATTCAACTGAAATGACCCTGTTTCCTCATGAAGAGTACAGCCAAGACTAAGATACACACACATACTGGTGAAAACACCCCCTCTTGAGTTACCTCACATTTATGTGCATTTTCTAATGTCACCAGTAATGATATTAGTCACAATATCAAAAATAACAATAATCTATAATATTATTAACTATAATAATAATAATACTACTACTAA
>NW_024614613.1:564-1008 GCF_008729295.1 Plectropomus leopardus
CACACAAATCATGACTGCAGATTTAGCTTGTGGATGTTGAACTTTTTCCTGGTAGCAGTATTTTTTTTCTAATTTTAAATGCTGATTATCTTGTAGCCTACAGGACATCCAAGTTAGAGCTTTTTTAACCACCTGGTTTCAAAGCTACACCTTCACACCTTTGAGCTGCTTCAGTTTCCTACAGTTTCCTGCCGAACAGACTCACTGTAGTAAATGGGGGTTAAGTGCATCACTCAAGGGTGAGTAGATGGCAGTAACTGAGGGAGGACAGAGTGCCCACCCATTCAGCTGAGTCCAGATCTTTCCATCTGCTTTGGACAGAAGGCTGCGTTTCAAGGGATGCTGGGACTCCTGTTTGATATTTTATTCAACTGAAATGACCCTGTTTCCTCATGAAGAGTACAGCCAAGACTAAGATACACACACATACTGGTGAAAACACCC
>NW_024614614.1:0-2714 GCF_008729295.1 Plectropomus leopardus
AGAAAAATAAATAAATAAAAACACAGGATGCCACCTTTCAGCAGGTGGCTCGCTGAGTTTGTATGAAATGAATCAGAGACGACAGAAAGACAGTTTAAAGACTCAGAGAAGAGCTGGATGTGAAGCGGAGACGAGCCGCACTCACAGGCGGACGAACACTGAGCCCTCGTGGACGCTCCTGAAAACTGCACCAAACCTTTATCCTCTTTTTTTTTCTTTTTTTTTTGTCAGTCATTCTGTAATTTAACCCTCCGAAACCTGAGCAAAGTTGTTTATTTCTTCCAAAAACACGGAAGAAGGTTCAAGTTATGAGTTACAAGAACATTACTTGAAATTTTCCAAAAAAAGCAACAAAAAGAAAAAAACTACCAAAAAATATATATAAACAGATAAAATAGTGAAGAAAAAAAATACAACAATCAAAATGAATATTGTGTTCTGTACATTTTCCTTATTTGTATAAATTCCTTAATAATAAATAATTCTGCAATCTCTCCCTTTCTTAAAACTAATATTTAAGTAATTTTACAGTTTTCAGTTTGTAGAACATCTCTCCAGGTTATCCAGGTGTTATCTTTTTTTTTTTTGAGGGGTCTTAAAGGAGCTACTGATTCAGAAAAGCATCAATTTTTAACAAGATTAAAGTGTTCACACACACACACACACACACACATACTAACTTATACGCACACACACACACACACACACACACACGCACGCACACACACACACAAATGATCACAAATAAAATATTCCCTCAGCAGAAATCTGTGGCTTTAAAAATGAGCTTTTGCTGCCATCTTCTGTCAGAACATCAGAAGTACACAGCTCACACTCCTGCAGTCAGGTTTGCAGTTTTGCATAATTCTGAAAAAATATGTAGTGATAAAAAATGTTTTGTGAAATTCAAATTATTTAAAAAGTAAAAATGAAAGTTTTTTTAAACAGAAAAACTGCACAAAAAATATCTGTTTTTCTTTTTTTTTTTTAATGATTATGATGTTCACTTCTTACAGTTTGCAAATGTTTTAAAATATTTTTTTATCAAATGGGGATGAGAGGATGTCCTGATACTGTGTTACAGCTGGTTTACACACAATCACATAAAATAATTAATATTTAATCACTTTTGGCGCTCAACGTGTACTTCTTAAGGGATTAACAATTTTTCAAGTGTAAATTATCTCTCTCTTAAAAATGAACCTGAAAGCCCCAAATAATGATGGACATGTTTGGAGTTCAGCTGTGACTAAAATATTAGGTGAAATTTAACATTTCACTGTCTGATGGAAAGTTAAAACTCTAAACTGTGTTCATCTTTAACCCTCAGGGACTGCTGGGCTATTTTTACATGCTTCTCATTCCACATTTTTGGATCATTTTGGCTGTGATCATTAGGGTTGTAAATCACAGGTTTCATCTTGATAAGATATATCGATACGATATATCTTATATAAGATATAACGATACGACATTTACCGATGTTACAAAGTCTACAACGATACGATTTTGATTCGATTTGATTTAGGGGCCTGTGATCGATATGGGCCGATTTACACAGTCGTACAGTTACAGGAGAAGCTGCCACCCTTTTCTTTGCTTTTGGCCAGAAAAGATAAAAACAACGTATACACAACACGCTAACGTTATTAGCATAAGCATATGGCATTTTACATTGCAGAAATTAGCTTAGCGGCTAGCGGACTTTTCCTCTACTCTTAACTTAATCATTTCACTACTATTCATGCTTTCTCTTACTCACCGCTGGTTTAAGTCCCTGCAGCTCCCGACAGAGCTGACGACTTTAGACTACATAAACGTTTTTCAGTCAACATTGTTGAAACAGAGCAGCTAACTTAAAGTTTGCAAGAAACCAGTGAAATGGCCTCGCAGGTACTTCCTGTTTCCTCAGTGCCGCTTTTGTTTACATATCACGTGTGCCGTCTGTTTCCTGCAAAAAAAGAAACATTTCCACACTGGTGATTTATTACTGAGTAAATAATCGTAATATATCCTAACTGGCGGAGAATGAGAAGGGAGCGGGATTTTTTGTGATTTTTTTCCATCCAAAAACATAGTTGCATTATGACAAAATCCTGGCATTTAAAGGGTTAAAATTCTGTTAATTAATTAATATTTGATATTTATGATTAGAGACTGATGTCGGTTATAAAAATAAACTCAATGAAAGTAGAAAATAATTTGAATGTATAATATTTTTAAAGCCTGATTCTGAAAAAGTGTATTTTGTGCGCAGAGCGATACGAGTGTGTACGATATCAGAGCGAACCCTGAGGGTTAATAAATAAACTTTTCAGGGTTGATGTTTGATCATAACTGTCAAACGATCACATGCACATTTATAAAGTGCATAATTTTTATTGCGATTTTCCTGTACTGCAGTTAATGCATCATGTCCTGTTTCAGCGTGTTTGTATGTGGTGACTGATCTCAGCAGGATTTCAAAAGACAGAAACTATTTTCATCATCTCATTATCATGTGATCACTTCCTCAGAGTGAGCTTCATGTCTTTAACCAGCAGGTGAAGCTGTCAGCCTGCAGATACTTCAAACAAAACCCCAACACACACACACATGCATGCACGCACGCAGGCAGGCAGGCACGCACACGCACGCACGCACGCACGCACGCACGCACGCACGCACGCACGCACGCACACACACACACACACACACACACACACACACACACA
>NW_024614615.1:0-1153 GCF_008729295.1 Plectropomus leopardus
CCCCGGCCCCCCGGCACTACTGCACCCAATCCTCCGCCCTCTACACACGCACTCAGTGTGTGTGTGTGTGTGTGTGTGTGTGTGTGTAGGTATAGGCATTTCTTAGTTTGACTGTTAATTTTAGGGATGCACTGACTCTCTCTCTTTCGGTCCGTCAGCCCGGTCGAGGGTTGCCAGGTTACCCCTCCTCACCGGTCCCTGGAAACCCGACCCCTCCCATCACCCCCAGCAGCTCCATGGCCCCGCCCTACATGTCGCCCGGCAACAGTGACGTCAAGCCGCCACCCTCCTCCTTCCTGCCCGACATCAAACCCAACATGGCCGGACTACCACCGCCTCCCCCCACAGGTGACCAAACACACACACACGCACACACACACACACGCACTAACAAATACACAAAAAGGTCAAAGTATCAGGTGCAGTAGTGCAGGTCGGTTGTGATGTCACGGGCGGAGGTGAGCAGGTGTGTGACCCGTGTGACATCCTGTCGACAGGTAACCCCAGCGACGACCTGCGGCTGACCTTCCCGGTGCGTGACGGCGTCGTCCTCGAGCCCTTCAGGTTAGAGCACAACCTGGCAGTCAGCAACCACGTCTTCCAGCTGAGAGACTCCGTCTACAAGACACTCATCATGAGGTGAACACACACACACACACAGAGAGAGAGAGAGAGCAATTTCCAAGCCTGGAAATGTTTTGGACCACTAAATATACACTGAAAGTTTTGAAAAAGTCCTGAAAAATCAGTGAATAAAAAACACATGATGTGTTCACGGACTGTAGGAAATTTGAAAATCCAAAGATTATTTGTTTTTACAGATTTTGGCTGTGATTAATGAAGTCAGTTTAGGTGATTTTTACAGAAAACATGAAAAAAGGCACACAGACAGGGAAAAAAATCACTTAATTATTTAAAGAAAAATGCCTTCACATAAAAATTGTCACAAATTTTAAAAAAAAGCTTTAATATTTTCTGTACAATGGCTTTTTAATTGTCTGAAGCGTTTAAAGAAAAACATCATCGAAATGTTTTCTTTATAAATCACCAAAAATGTTTAAAAAATGCAAAAATATATGTTAAAAAAAGCAAAAATGTTTTCTTTAAAATTTGCCAATGAGTGTTTAAAATCGCAGACAATTTTTTTTCAGAT
>NW_024614616.1:0-1400 GCF_008729295.1 Plectropomus leopardus
GGAGGAGGAGGAGGAGGGAAAGTGGGAGGAGAGGAGGGAAGGAATGTCCGAGCTGAAGCATTGTGTGGAGTTATCACACGACCAGTGAGGGAGAGGAGGGAGGGAAGAGGGACTGCTGGGAAGCAGAAACCCTCTCAGAAGGAGGTGTGACTCAGCCGAGGACGGAGGAGCGGCTCCTTCACGTGTGGACGGAAAACTGTCGGAGCTTTGGATCGATCAACAATCGAGTTTATTGATTACAGCAGAAGCTCAGAGACGGATACGCTGACCTCATCGGCTGGTTTAAACTCTCTGCGATCTGATTTTAATGATCGTTTGAAGGATCGGAAGCTTCTGTGACTAATTTATATCGACTGACTTCAGGTGTGATTGATTAAATCACTGGAAGTCTGATTAACTGATTGAAAAGTCTCCTGATTTGACACTTGACTGTGTTTGATTGACTGCAGGAAACCGACAAACTGGACGTCTCTCAGCTTTGACACCTGATTGGAAGTGCTGATCGATTAATTGAAAGCTCAGGTGATCGATTGGGAGTCTGTTTGGTCGGCAGCAGGATGAGCGGAGCAGGAGAGGTGGTGTGTGAGGGCTGGCTGAGAAAATCACCGCCGGAGAAGAAGCTGCGCCGCTATGTGAGTACTTCACTTTTATTTTATTTTTTATTTTTTAATGGTCATTTTCTCTTTTTTTTCTTGGTCATTTTCCTGTTTTTATTATTTTCTTTTTTTTCCTCTTTTGTTTATTTTTGCTAATTTTCCTGTAACTTTTTTAAAAAAAAATTGTTTATTATTATTTCTGTTTAAGTTAGAAAGAAACCAAGCCGGTATGCCCAGCTTTTAAACAGCTGAAACCACAAAAAAAAAAAAACCTGCGTCTGCATGTTTGTTCATACACATCAATATGACATGCACCTCCAGAGCACACACATGCACGCACGCACACACGCACACACACACACACACACACAGTACCGAGTAGTTTTTAATTAAGCCTGAAGATTGTCTCTGTGTTTCATCTTTATTTACTCTGAGTCATTCCCGACAGTTACAGAATCATAATCATGAACTGATAAAACATTGGGCCGAGCGCAGCTGTCTGCGGACAGAACGTTATCTAATGTTTTGATTTGGTCTGTCAGAATATGGATTTGTTATGTCTTCAGTTTAATTCTCTTTTTTCTTTAACTTTATATACAAAATATAAGTACGAAAGCAAAGAAACTAAACATATTCAGCTTGGCTCGGCGCGGTCTGTAGCTGCAGTCAAAACAGCCACATACATGTTTCTAGGATTTTAGGATGTGTCAAGAATTTTGGGACTTCTCCGGGATTTTCGGATGTTTCTCAGGATTTGCAGGCATTTCTAGGATTGTAGGACATTTTTAGGATTTTAGGGCGTTT
>NW_024614617.1:0-1514 GCF_008729295.1 Plectropomus leopardus
TTCTTTTTTTATTGGTTTTCCGTGAAACAAAATACACACAAAAAAATAAAATAAAAAAATAAAACTAACATAAAATAGGGGTAGAAAATAAGTAGCGAGGAAACTAAAGACTATGTTCTGTAGAGAAGGCCGTTTGATCAAAACGTACACATATTTAACTACTAATTATACAGCAATGTGTTTCTGATACAATATCAAACATAACTTATGCAGAATAAATAAAGTCATTTATCCGCTTTTCTGCTAAACACATTTTCACTTGAATCTTGCTGTTTAAAGGACTCATAATAACTTTTCAATACCCAAAAAATACCAGAAAATGTGTGGTTTAATGCGTTCTTCTGTACTGAATTATTTTGAAATGATTGGTGAGTCTTCAGCTCGAACTCGGCCTCTCGTTCTGTCCGCAGGTCAAGTATAAAACCAACAAGACGCAGAAACCAGAAGGTTCCTCGGATCTGCCCAACCTGCTGCAGCTGGAGCACGTTCTGCACGCCAGCAAGCTGCAGAGCAACGTACGGCGCCGTCCTTCGCCCGCCGCACACACAGCTGACGCTCCTCACGGCTTTTATATTACAGATCTCTCTGTGTGTGTGTGTGTGTGTGTGTGTGTGTTCAGGTGGAGTACAAGAAGAAGCACGAGCAGACGAAGGCTCTGTACCACACGGCTCTGGACACGGCTGAACAGCTCCACCACAAGGAGAACGCCGTGCTGCACAGCCAGGTGACCACACACGCTGACCCCGCGTCGTCTTCTTCTTCTGCTGATGTTTTTGGGTTAACGAATGTGCGCTCCTGCAGGTGAAGTACAGAGAGGAGTACGAGAGGAGCAAAGGACGCTCTCAGATGGAGTTTGGAGACACTCAGACGTACAAAGTGTCCAAAGAAGCTCAGAAGATGCAAAGTGAGGTAAAACGTCTTTCTTCTGCTCCGCACTCAAATACACACTGCTGACAATACAGTGTGTGTGTGTGTGTGTGTGTGTGTGTATTTCTTCATCTTTAACCCTTTAAAACCTGCATGGACAGCAGTATTCTTGTGCAGCATTCAGACGCCGTGTACAAACTAAATGAGTCTTTGAATCTCAGCATATTTATCTGAATTCCTTTACAACCGCAGAGAAAAAGGAAGAAAAAAACTTTGTTTCACAAATTGCAAGAAATTTCACCAAAAACAAAAACATGGGAGAATTATGAGAGAATAGTTTTTTAAAAAGGGGAAAACTGTCCAGAAAACTGTATTTATGTAATTATAATAATTTTATATCTTAAAAATAAATATAGTATTTAAAATAAAAGCATATTTATTTATTTACATCACCTTTTCATGGTGCTTTTCTTGTTTGTTTGTTGTTTTTTTTATTATTATTTTTAGGTTTGGGCCATGTCTTGTTATGTTTTCAAAAGAAATCAGAACAATTTTCTCAAGTTTCAAAGGGTTAATTTACTCAACATGTTCATGTTTATGTGTATTTTGAAAGTCCAGTTTTTTTAACAATAATTCAACTTTTTTTA
>NW_024614618.1:0-3193 GCF_008729295.1 Plectropomus leopardus
CATTTGTATACGTTCATTTGTGTCCATTCAAAGATAATGTAACAAAGGCTGAATAACTTAAAAACATTTTAGTTATATTATTAAAATAAAAAGATTTCTATATATCCCTGGCACAAAATGGGTAATAAATTTTGGTCTATGGTCTCAAATTTTGGAAAATTTCTTTGATATATATTAATTGATGAATTAATTAGTTGATAAATACTTTATTGTATTTATTAACTTTTTTCAATATTAATATTAATTAATTCCAATAGCTGATTATTCTTAAGACTTAAAGGTTCATTGCTCTTTGAAATGGTCTTAAAATGACAATAATACTGATTATTGCAATTGTTTCTCAGAAAGCGTCCAACAAAAGTGAAAATGTGCAGCACATGAATGTATTTTTAATAATTTTTGGTAAACAGTGGAAGCTTTGGGGCACAGAGGAGGAAGATATAAAAAAATAGAAAATATCTGCCTTTAAACAAAAAAAAAAAACTACTTGATTCTGTCCCAAAAATAGACGACTCCTTACCTGAAGGGTCTGAGAAAGTTTGACAAAGTCCTTCTGAACCTGCTCACTGACGTCCAGCTCCGTTTGCAGCCGCTGAGCTTTGTCTTTCTCATCAAACACTTGACTCTCTAGTGCAGTCTGCAGAAAATACACACAGTTAAATTAAAAACACTAAATGGTGCCAATAAAATGCCAGAAAAAACATAACAAATATGAAGAGAGATAAATAAAACATATTTACTGAATAATTTAAAGTTAAAATATTACTTCATAATCATCCTTTGTTAATACAGAAATATTATGCAATCTACTTGTTGCAACAGATAATTAAGATATTACTGATATATGAGCTGCTTGGTGGATAAGATGTTTATATTCTTGTAATCCTGACAGGAAAGGTGTTCTGTCCTAAGATACACAACAGTAGATGTGCTGTTTAGAAAGGATCTGAGACACTCTGATATTATAGGTCACATTTTGGGCGGAGTTTGAGGTTGGAGGTCGACAGGTAAATATGTGTAAATGAGTCTGACCTTTGCAGTGGTGAGCTCTCTGAGCTGATGCTCCAGGGTGTTCCTCAGGGCCTGGAGGTTCTCCAGTGTCTCAGTCTTCTCTG
This sequence comes from Plectropomus leopardus, assembly GCF_008729295.1. Taxonomy (NCBI): domain Eukaryota; kingdom Metazoa; phylum Chordata; class Actinopteri; order Perciformes; family Serranidae; genus Plectropomus; species Plectropomus leopardus. The sequence goes on from NW_024614618.1 coordinate 1,116, forward strand.
TTAGACTGCTCTGCAACTACATTCACAACAGATATACAGTTAATATAATAATAACACACACTGGACTGCAGATAATACATTCAAACAAGACTCTGCAACTGAAAAGTGAGAGAGATTACAGTGTCGTTGCAACTGATGGACTGTAAGTCCTGCAAAATGTCTTAGCTGAATGACTCAGTGTTTATTATTCCCCTTTCCCACGTGGGTTTTTCAAATACAGGTAAACACGCTAAGTATAGGCGATCGACTGCATTCCCACTGCCAGTGAACACCCCTGGAGCACACAAGTCTGCCTTTCTGTCAGCTTTTGTGTGTGTGTGTGTGTGTGTGTGTGTGTGTGTGTGTGTGTGTGTGTGTGTGTGTGTGTGTGTGTGTGTGCGCGCGCGCTTTGTTTTGTTGGTGTGTCCGTGTGATGTCACAGACAAGCAGGAGAACAGATTAACAGTAGACAGCAGCAGGAACAAAGATCTCTGAAAACTTTTCAGTGGTTTCTTTTGTTTATATGTATGTTGCTTATTCAGTCTCTCTTTTAAACTCTGCGCAGATGTATTGGATCTGTGTTTTAGTGCTGCTTAGGAGGAGATGGATGGTAATTAGTGACGGCGCATCATTGCATCTTGCCGGTTAAGGAGCTGAAATTAGCGCATTCAGCCAGGTGTTGTGTTCCTATCAATGCCGGTCAGAGACTTGAGGCAATATAGCTTCAAGACTACAGTAAGTCATGGAAGGATATTTTCACAAATTTAATTTTTATAAAAAGCAACATGAATTGAAGCTCCAGGTCTCAATGAAAATGGGAGAAGTTAGAGACCAAGGATGACGAGACTATGAGTCAACTTCATTCCCGTGCTGCCGGGTTTGTGACCCCTTTTCCTCTTCTGGGTGTTCCACGAATTTATTACTGATTACAGACCATGGTGTTTTATTCATATAAAATTATTGTTTAACGCAGCTTTAAAAAAACAGATCTGAGAAAAATCTTCAATGCAACATGACAGTCTTTTCATAAGACAAAAGTAGCAGCATATGCATCTGACAAAGTTCACTAAGTGCCTCTTTTCCCCTCACTGATGTGTAATACTGCAGGATATCATAGCGTAAAGTACCTGCTCCTTCTCCGCCTTTATTCGCTCCAGCTCCGTCTTCAGACTGGAGAAAGATGCTGTTGGAGGGACACATCATTAGAGGATCATCCTGTACTCATCGAAGTCTGAAAAGCTCAAAGATATTCTCTCAGGGATCATGACAGGGTCTCTTGAAAATTACTTGGCAATTCATGAATAATGCATCAAAAGCTGCACCTTTAGTGAAAGCAAAGAGCTGAAAGTTACCGTGTGTGTTTGGCTCATGTGAAACAGAAACAGTAAGAGATCTACTCAATAAAACCTGAAGGCTAACAGACTGACTGAGCCTAAAAATTGTTGAGCTAAAAATGAACACAAACAAACATAAAACACTCTGACATTTAATGGCTAAATTGATTTTTTTGGGGAGCTCAGCTCAAAGGTCACTTAAAAAGACAAGGTGTCAAAGTCATCTCTGTGTTTCTAGCTGATCTGTCAGATGTAAAAATGTTCACATTTGAAATGAATATAAACCTTTTAGTGATCCAAACATGGTAAATTTTTAGTTGTTTGTTAAATAAATACTAAATTACAAATAACAGGAAAAAGCAGTCTTGGATGGTTTTCAATATACACTTTCTGTGTTCAAAGTTCCCAAAAGTTCTATTTTACTACTGAAAGGGACTATTTACAAATGCTACTATGTATTTCGGATTAAACTAAAGCTGAAACAATTGTTAATTGATCAAAAATTAAGTTTTGCTACGCAATACATGTTACATAAAATATTGCAAGTATTCTCTGGAACCTGCTTTTATAATTTCTAATTATCCATATTTTATATATTTTATTTAAATAAGATCTTTTAGTTTTGGATGGTTGGTTGTACAAAACAAGACCTCCAAGGCTTCAGTGTAAGACGTTTTTAACACGACATGGAATGCAATTTAACGCCTGTTTCACAGGCATACCAAATTAAGTATTAAAGTATGATAAAAAGTCAAAAGAGACACG
>NW_024614619.1:0-1262 GCF_008729295.1 Plectropomus leopardus
ATGAGGTGAATTGAGGTAAAACACAAAAAAAAACCTCACACCTTAATTTACTGTGTCAACTTATCAACTTTTGATAGGTAATGTGACAGCAAACATTTTTCCAACATGACTTACACACCTGGCAGACCAGGAGCAACATCCCACCGGAGTTATAACTAACTTGTTGAAACTTTGCCCAATATCCACGTAGGTGTTACAACTGATCTGGACTGTGAGTTCCTAAGAAAAATACCTTTGGCTCACTCACCTGACAGATGATGAGAGATGATGTAAAAGACAATTTTTTAGATAACTGTCAGGGACAATTACACAGAGAGCAGATTTCATGTCTATCATGTTGAGATTTGTCTCGCCTCAAGTCCAATAAAAACTCAACATTTGATGAAATTGTGACGACTCGATTTGTTTTAAAGGTTGGTCAGGAGGCTCAACACTTAAATCCCCACACGTTACAAGATAAACTGTGTCGACTCTTTATGTTGTTTTTAGCAGAACAGTTTAGACTCCGTGTAATCTTGAGAATCAGGTGTTTCAGCTTCAGAGAGCTTCATTGTGTGTGTGTTTTTTTGTGCATTTGCTGCACTCCTACTTTTCATTCTCTGTCTCTGTCTGTTTGTCTTGCCAATGTGGGGAGAAAGTGATGAAAAGAGAAAACAAGCAAAAGCTACTTTAAAGGAGAAAGGCTGAGAGAAAGCAGAGCCAGATGACAGACAGATGATACAGCAGACGTTTGATGGCATCTAATAAGTCTGATAACTGAAATGCATCCTGGCAAAAGCACAGACGCACAAATTCAGAACAGAGGGGGAGGTGAAACAGAGCGAGGTAAACACACTCCTCCAAACACAGGGTATATCTCAGCACCTTTGTTCCCTGAGCCAAGCTATCCTGAGGTGATTCCAGCACTTATAGCCAGGAACTTCCCACTGCGCATTTGTTTTGCTCATTTTATGACAATCATATTCCTCCCCATCCCTCGTAAAATTTCATTTATGATTAATGGCTACAGTTGTGTGTGAGCAAAAAAGTTTTTTTTCCTCTTTTCAGTTCCCCGAGGCTTTGGTTGGGAGTCAATGAGGCGTTTTACATGTTGCTGTGTCGCGGTCTACATTACATGTTTGACGTGTCACGGTTTGTTAGAGACTAAAACGCCTGTTTTGGACCAGCTGTCCACCCACACCAGGAGGACTTACAGTGCTCTGTCTCACTCTTTCTCACACACACACACACACACACACACACACACACACACACACACACAC
>NW_024614620.1:0-1706 GCF_008729295.1 Plectropomus leopardus
ATATGGACTGCATTTAAAGTATGATTGGATTCTAAATAATTAAATGTTGTAACTGAAGAAAGAGACAGAAAAGTAAATATATAAATCAGAAAGTGGTTGTAACAGTAGTAATGATAAGAATAATATTGTAAATGACTTTAGCAACAGTAATGTAATAACATATAATATAATAGAAAATGGCGATGATAATGATAATAACAACATCAGCAGAAATAACAATGTTGGGTGGTTGTTTTGTTAATAAACATGTGTCTAATGCTTAATAGCTGTCAGGTAACAAAGGGGGAAAAAGAAAGAGAAGACAATAATAATAATAATAATAAAAATAAATTTTAAAAAAATCAGAGGAAGTGATTATGGGAAGTGGGAATAAAGTTGTCAAAACACTAAAGTGCTTGTTGTGAAAATAGTTTGTTGTAGGTCGTGATTGTAAAAAGGTGATGAATGATTGCCAGATAGGGTTGTGATTATTGTCAGAGGAGTTTGTATTTTCGACGAGATGTAGTCAGTGATCAGGTTTTTCCAGTGTGTGATGTGTATGGAGCTCTGTGATTTCCAGTTCATGAGGATTGTTTTCCTGAGGATAGCGCCATGAGAAGTAAATGGCTGTGTGTGTGTTGTCTAGTTTTAATGAAGATAGGTCTCCGAACAAACACAGGGTGGGGGAGAGTGGGATGTGGTGGCTCATGATTTGGGATAAAATGTCTGTGATGTTTTTCCAGAAGTGCTGGACAGGTGTGCAGTGCCAGGTTGTATGAATGTAACTATAAACAGTTTTGTGAGCAGTATGAACAGTTTCCAGATGAGAAGCCCATTTTGTGCATTTTTTGTCCAATTAGATGAGTTCTATGGATGATTTTGTACTGTATAAGTTGCAAGTTGGCATTTTTTGTCATGAAGTAAATGCTTTGGCAGATTTTAGACCAGAAGTCGGCATCAGGAGCAATAGAGAGATCTGTTTCCCATTTTTTGAGGGTATGGAGAGTGTTGTGTCGGCCTGTAATATTAATTTGTATATTTTTGAAATAAGTTTTTTTGTGGATGGGATGTTAATGAGTGTAGAAGCTGAAGGGGGAAGGTCTAAGGTTATATTCTTATTTTTCAATTTAGAATGAACTGACGTTGAAACCTGCAAATACTGTAAAAACTGATGGCTCCCGATGCCGAAATTCTGGACCAGGACAGGAAGTGGAACCAGAGTGTTATTGTGAATGATGTGTTTAAGGTGAGTGATCCCTTTCTCTATCCATGTGCTTAAGTTTAATGGTTGTTTATAAAAGAGGAAGTCGGGATTGTGCCAGATCGGGGTGAAGAGAGAGTGTGCCAAAGTTGAATGAGTAATGTTGTAGAATTTCTACCAGGCTATCATAGTAGACAATATTGTGGGGCTTTGGAAACAGGGGTGTTTTTTAACAGTCTGACTAATAAATGGCAAATCTGAGATATGGATGTCTTTACTGATTGCTTGTTCTATATCTAACCATGTGTTATCTGAGTGAGTGGGATGGGTCCATTTATAGATGTAATTGGAGCATTAAGTCCGCCTTATATTTTTGTTTCTGAAGTGTGGCCAGTTTGATTCTTGGGGGTTTATTTTTCCTGTAATATTTGTTGATGGATGAATGGAGAGAGTTAAACCAGGTGAGTGGTGGGTGAGTGGGGATCATTTAGAGGAGGTAGTTGATTTTGGGGAGGATTGTCATCCT
>NW_024614621.1:0-1225 GCF_008729295.1 Plectropomus leopardus
TGTGTGTTTTTGGGCCGCAGCGCGTTCAGGTCACTCATCATCACATGATTGGTGGAACGTGTTCGTTAATCAATTAGCGTTAACGAGGCAGATAGTTAATCTCTGTAATTCCACCTGACGGCAACACACACACACACACACACACACACACACAGATTGGCAGAATCATGATTGACAGCGGGGACAGCCAATGAGAGCGGGCGCTGAGTCTTTATGAATGGCTGCAGTTAATCAGCAGAAAAACATCTGCTCTCCTCGTCCTCCGCTCACTACAACTCCCATCATGCATTATTCAGGCAGAAACACTGGGATGCATTTTGTATGGCGGCCTGTTGGCAGCGGAGAGCGAGCTGACCCAGAACCGAGGAGGAGGAGAAGAAGACAGGAAGCGACGTGTTTTCACCAGAGGGAAGAAGAAGAGTCTGAAGTGAAGTGATGTTTATAGAAAAATCCTGCAGAGTATTATGGGATGTTTTCACGTTACTTCTCATTCAGTGTCGTCTAAACTCGAGATTAATTCAGGATTTAAACTCTGGATTAAGAAAGTCTTAAATTCAAGAGTCTGAACAATTTAGGATTTATACTCTGGAAAATAAATCAGTCTTTAAAGTCCAATATTTTAACACTAGATTAATTCAGTTTTTAAACTCGAGATTAATAAAGTATTAAATTCTAGATGAATTCAGTATATAAAATCTAGATAAATTCAGTTTTCTGAAATGAAATTAATATTTTAACTCAAGAAAAATTTGTATTCAAACTCAAGGAAAAAAAAGACATTTAAACTCTCAGGATATTTATTTACACTAGAGAGAAATTGGGATTTAAACTCTAGATAAATTCAGTATTTGAATTCCAAACAAATTCAGAATTTTAACTCTAGGAAAACCTTAGATTTAAACGCTTAAAAAATCTGAACTTTAACTCTAGATTTATTCAGTTTTTGAACTTTAAATTCTGTATTTAAACTCTGGAGAAATCCATTTTTAACTCTTTAAAAAGTAAAAAAAAATCTGTATTTTTACTTGAGATGAATTCAGTTTTAGGGGTTAACTTGAATGACACTTCCTGCAGGGTTTTCACAATAAAACTATTCTTTATTTAATGTATTTAAATTTCTTTGATCCAAGTGTTTGTTTGTGTGTTTTGTATTTATATGAAGAGAAGAAGAAGAAGAAGAAGAAGAAGAAGAAGAAGAAGAAGAAGAAGAAGAAGAAGAAGAAGA
>NW_024614622.1:0-1668 GCF_008729295.1 Plectropomus leopardus
CTACCCCGCTCTGTGCAGGACTGCCAGCCACTTGGGAGGACACTGTAGCGGTGGCAGACCGCTACAGTGTCCTCACCTCTGTGACCCCAGTGGGTAGACTCACTACATGGGCACAACTGAGGGCACCCAGACTGGTACGTGGGTAGAGGAGAACTTCAGTTGTTCCTACGTTCACTACCGGGATGTAGACCGTACCACGGGCAGCTTGGACAAGACAGGGGGAGGCAAGCAGCCCAGCTGGCAGCCCTGATTGAGGGGGCTCAAAAAGCACATCCTGACCAGAAAACGGGACAGGTGCTCGCAACAAATTGCATGGCACCACCCGGTATCCTCACTGCCTGTGGGCCTCGAACCTTGGCGGTACCCAGAAGATCTTTCGGATGCCGAGTGATGGACTGGTGGCATTGTTGCAAGGCCTCAATGACTGAACCAGGAGCTTCAGTCACCACAGGCAAGCTGAACAATGCAGCACCATGTGCCCCAAAAAGGTCACGATAACATCGGCGGATAACATTCATCCCCAAGATTCCAGAAACAGAAGACGCACCTGGAGGGTCTCGCACCACCAGTATGCCACAACCATGAAACACTTTGCCACACAGTGCCACATCTAACTCTAGATAGCCGATGTAAGGGATTGCTAACCCATTAGCTGCCCGAAGTTGCAGCCAATGACAAGACTGGAGGCGATCGGCACCCCAAGGTGCAAAATGCTCCAAAAAGAAGCTTTCTGTGATAGTGGACACCATGGATCCAGTGTCCACCAAGCATGGGACCATGACGCCGCCCATGGAGAGATTGATGTGAGGGCAAGATGACATTAATTTACCCACGGTCCCTTCCCTTGAGCCCATCGACTCCCCATCTGAGCTGTGACTCGGCAACTCAGTGGGTTTCAGTTTTCCGGCTGGCGAGAGGGAAAGGAGGACCTGACCACATTGTCCGCAAGACCAAGGGCAGAAGTGGCACGAGCACGAGAAGGAGCCCGTTCTCCATCACATTCCCTGGCAAAATGACCTGGTTGCTGACATCTTCGACAGATCACAGGACCAGAGCGACTAGGGCGGGATTGAAAGGATGAGGTCTGCAAAGATGCCACCGTCTGGGTGAGCTGGTTGAGTTGTTCCTGTTGGCGCTTCAAGAGCTCCTTCAACTCACCCAGTTCTGAGCCCTGTGAGGCGGCCAAAGGAGGTGGATGGGGACTGCTCTGTACCCCGTACTGCAGACCATACATGGTGGGGAGAGAATGGCTACGCTCCCTGGCACCCCCTGGAAGCCCCTCTCTTTCCCAACGAATTGCTTCTGCACGCACCTCCAGTAAGGTGGACCGACTGGAGAAATCAAAGAATGTGATCCTCACAGTGCCTCCTCCACCATCCAGATGCAAATGAGCTCGTTGCAGCAGGTAGATGATGGCGTCATCGACTCCAACATGGGGCTGATAGGCAAATTGCAGAGGGTCCAACAAAGTCCTCACCTATGGCCTCAGCTGGGCTAAGACCAGTCTCTCCAGTACCTTCATCACATGAGACGTGAGAGCCACTGGTCGATGGTCTGACAGGTCACCTGAAGTCGACTTCTTGGGGACAGGAACAAGGCATGACGTCTTCCACAGCAGCGGGACTCTCTGCTGACTCAGGCTCAGGTTGTAGATGTAGCTCAGCACAG
>NW_024614623.1:0-1270 GCF_008729295.1 Plectropomus leopardus
CAAACTGTGCAACTGTGTGGCTTGTGTTTATCAGGCAAATGTGCAACACTAACATGACTTCAAGTCATGTTAGTGTTTATTAGTTTTGTCAGTGTTCTATCTTTTGTCTTACAATAAAAAAAGAAAAGAAAGCATCAAGTGTCGATGCTCAGCCCTACAGATGTTTGACCAGTAGGACAGAGAAAGTTACCTGAGTGCTCTGCATTGGCAGTGGAAGAGGCAGCAGCTCAGACAGCAACGTCAGACCAGAGAAAAGACCTTCAGGAGCTTTCAGCAGTGAACCCAAAACCTCCTTCAGCATCAGAGACCAAGTGTTGCTGGCCAGAGTCTCTTCCGTATGAGTCACCTGCACCAAAACATGCACAATAATGATGACTAATAACCCATTTTGCACAACATTTCTTCACTAAACAAATCTGCCTACGCTGATTCACACACCTCTTCATTAACACCCTGTGTGAAGGTGAGCAGTACATCCACGATGAGCGCCTGCACTCTCATCTCCTCTCCGTCTAGACGTCCAGACGCGGGGATGGAGCACACGATCATGTGGAGCGTCACCAACACGCTGGCCACGCGAGTGTCCCTGAATTGGAAAGCTCCTCCGCGCAGCAGCTCCGTCAGCATGGTGCGCAGCAGTCGCAGCGTGCCGATACAGATACTGAGGATCATGCAGCGCTGCGGCGTGGGGCCCATGTGTCCATGCACACGCCATGGCTGCAGCAACACGCTGCACAGCTTCTGTAGGACACGCACACACGTGTCCAGACCCTCGCCAGAGAACAGCTGGACTCCTGATAGGCTCCACTTCAGATCCCTCTGCTGACCTTTAGAGAGGGAGAAGACAGAAGGAAAAATGTTTGCAATACTGTTCAGCAACTCTCTCTTGTACAACTGTTGCAGTCAACATTACTGCACAAGGTAACCAGTTATACAGCTTAAAAGTAACCTGTGGAGTTATTGATCAGTAGTAGCTATGAGTCCACATTCCTGCCAATGGTCTCCTACTATTCTATTCATCTAAAGTAGGGGTCGACCAAAATTGGTTTTTCAGGGCTGATACTCGTACCAATTATTAATAGTTAACCGATATGCATTTGCATTAAAATTTAAGCATTTTTGACCACTCGAGAACAGATCAAAATTCCTCCCAAATACTACATTAAGAGACCAAGACCTCGAGGAACACCTCCTGAACACTAATGTTGTGCTTTGTTATCAGTTACTTTTAACACTGGGAGACTTCTATAAGAATTTTTAAATAATTAAA
>NW_024614624.1:0-1529 GCF_008729295.1 Plectropomus leopardus
ATAATTTTTTGCTTCATTTCTTGGTCCCAAATGTTCCAAAAAGGAAATAAAAAAATCAATAACTATGACGAGGCAGCAGTTAGAGTTTGAGCACTGAAGTCCTCTCTCTCTGTGCAGCACTGTGCACGTGCAAAGCCGTGCATGTGGACGAAAGTGGAGACAGACAGGCAAGTCGAGCACGGAGACGCCGATGACACATTTTCTCACCCGAGAGTGTTAAAAACTAAGCGAATGGATGGTGAGGTTTGAGCAGATGGAGGCACAAATTGCTGCAGCAGAGATCTCAGCAGATGTTGGTGAGTTTTAGAGGTTTCACAGCACGACAAACGTGTTTTGTGAGCTCACGTTGACCTTAGACCACTAAATTCCTGAGTCTGCGTGGACGTTTGTGCCATATTTGAGAAAACTCCCTCTAAGTCTTCTTGACATTTCATGTTCATGAGAATGAGACAGACTGGAAGTTACTGTGACCTTTGACCACCTGATTCTGATCAGTTCATAATAAAGGTGGGTGATATATCGAATATACTCCATGTATCGCAGCTTGTTCTGCGTGTGGTATAATAAAGGATTTTATCACGAACGTTGAACATAAACTGTTACCTCGTTTTTGTAAGCCACAGGCGTTTGGTTCTCTCGCTCTCTCCTGCAGCTCTCCGCCTCGCACAGACACACACAGAGCTGAGCTTTTGCAGAGCCCCAGACTGTGACTATTTAGTCACATTTTGCGAATCAAAGTACTTTATTGAACTTCCTTATAACCGTATTGTATTATGGGATGTCATTATACCGGTTGTGTATTCAACTTCATTATATGAAAGTGGCTACTTTATTTAACTTTATGTATCTGCAGTTCTTTCAATATTCTTGTAGCTATATTTCTTGTTAACTTTAGTTTGAACTAAATTTAAAAACATCAGGATATATATTGTGTGACGTGATATAGCCTTAAAATATTGCGATATTATTGTAAAGCCATATCACCCAGCCCTAGATCACAAATGAGTCCAACTGGACGTTTGTGAAAAATTTTCAAAAATTACTTGGAGCTGTTCTTGAGATGTTATATTCAATAAATGATACAGATGAGGTCACAGTGGCTTTGACTTTAGACCACCAAAAATTCATCAGTTCGCTCGAGTCCAAGTTAACGTTTGTGCCAAATCTGAAGACAATCCCTCTAGATTTTCCTAAAATATCTTGTTCTGAAGAATTCATCAGGCAAAGAGATAGTGACCTTGAACTTCAACCACTAAAATCTAATCGATTCATCTTCATCTCAAAGTGGATGTTTGTGCCAAATTTTAAGAAATTCCCTCAAGACATACGGTTAAGAAAAAGGGACGGACGACGCGAAAACAAAATGACTCCGCCCATGGCTATCAACATTGCGGAGGCATGAAGACAGGGATAAACTGTGGCATTTAACTTTATTTTCAGGTCATATACTGCAGCTGTGCTGTGAATCCCCATAAGAGGGGGGAGGAGGAGGAGGAGGAGGAGGAGGAGGAGGAGGAGGAAGAGGAGGA
>NW_024614625.1:0-6257 GCF_008729295.1 Plectropomus leopardus
AGGGGAGGGGCATACAACTTTAAAGGGCTGTATTTTGTATTTATTTACCATCCAGTAATTTATAAAAAAAAAAAAAAAACTGACATTCTTTGTTGTTGAATTTTTTTGCAGACTTTTAAAGAAAAAAAAATCGATTTTTTTTCTTTAAAAACGTTTGGCGATTTTCTGATGAAAGAAATTTGATGATTTATTTTTTCTTAAAAATGTTTGGTGATTTTTATGGAAACATGTTCGTAGGTTTGGAAGGCAAGTTTTCTTTCAAAAACACTGAAAATGAAAGTAACCCTCCGCCTGGTCGCGCTCTTAAACGCAGACTGGCCAATCACAGCGCAGCAGAGGCCAGCTCCGACAAAGGTCCGACAACTTTAGGCCTGAACACAAAAGTCTCTTTTTCATAAACCTTTTTGCTGCTTTGAGTCAGACAGCCGATGGAAGCAGCGACCTGCCCGAGATAAACGAGCGCAGCGACACCCGGTGGTCAAACTGTGAATCACACTTCCTGTCTGTTATTAAATAAGCCACCTGTCTCTTTCGAGGGGTCAGATGTCAATAGGGAGACTTTTCAGCTCATTAAACTTCAAGTCAGACTCATGAAAAAGTGATGAAATTAACCTTTTCTTGTTCTTCAGTCACATCGGAGCGTTTATTGATCACCACTGACTTTGTTTTGCTGTTGTGATGCTGTGTCTGTTTCGTTTGGTCATCTTTGAGCTTTAATTTGTAGTTTTTACATCTGTCTCATCTTTTATCTGTTTGATGACCAACAAATTCCTCAGTTTGGTTTAAAAACACAAAAACACACGGAGACATTTGTCTCTCACCTCAGCAGCAGGATCATTACTGATAAACGACGTACAGTAAGTTCTGAAAAACAGTTTTTACAGACTTACTTTTGTGTGATACTGTCTGTTTGAATTCATTTATTTTTATTCTGTCTTGATCTTGCTTCACTGTATTAGTGATAATATTCTGTGTTTACTGATTTTATGCTTTTAATTGTATTTACATTTAGTGGTATGGGTTTTTCTTTTCTTTTTTTATTATTTCTCTCTGTCTTTCATGATGGTCTGTCCTCCTCCTCGTGTGTTTGCTCCTCAGACCTCTGCTTTAATTCACCTGAGTTACTGTTTTAGTTGTTTCAGCTCTGCAGGAAACATTGCAAGCTTCTGTCCTTGTTTGTCAAAACCCTTTAAAACTCTCATTTTAAAGCTGCTATAGAAACAAAGTCTTTACTATTGTTGTTGTTGTTGTTGTTATAGTGATGTTGTTAAAGTGTTGCTGCAGCAGTGGTGGTGATGGCAGTGTGCTGTGACCTTTGACCTCCTCTGTGATGGTGTTGAGCTGCTTGAAGGGGCACAGCTCCACCTGCTGGATGATCTGACTCATCGCAGCTGCTCTGAGTTTTTGATCCTCTGATGAGTTTCAAACCACACAAACTGACCAGAGTTCAGTCTGTGTGACCCCGACCACGCAGTCTTCAGCTGCTCCTCCTGCTCCTCCTACTGCTCCTTCTCCTCCTCCTGCTCCTGCTCACACTTTCTGTTTCCAACAACATTCATTATGTTTTTACCGAGTCAGCTCAGAGACAGACGTCCACACATGAGCTGTCTGTGACCCTGTAAACAACAACAACATCAGCTGTCTGTGACCCTGTAAACAACAACATCAGCTGTCTGTGACTCTGTAAACAACAACATCAGCTGTCTGTGACCTGTAAACAACAACAACATCAGCTGTCTGTGACCCTGTAAACAACAACATCAGCTGTCTGTGACCCCAACATCAGCTGTCTGTAAACAACAACAACAACATCAGCTGTCTGTGACTCTGTAAACAACAACAACAACAGCTGTCTGTCTGTGACCCTGTAAAACAACATCAGCTGTCTGTGACCCTGTAAAAACAACAACATCAGCTGTCTGTGACCCTGTAAACAACAACAAACAACATCAGCTGTCTGTGACCCTGTAAACAACAACATCAGCTGTCTGTGACCCTGTAAACAACAACATCAGCTGTCTGTGACCCTGTAAACAACAACATCAGCTGTCTGTGACTCTGTAAACAAACAAACATCAGCTGTCTGTGACCCTGTAAACAACAACATCAGCTGTCTGTGACCCTGTAAACAACAACATCAGCTGTCTGTGACTCTGTAAACAACAACATCAGCTGTCTGTGACCCTGTAAACAACAACATCAGCTGTCTGTGACTCTGTAAACAACATCAGCTGTCTGTGACCCTGGCTTTAAGATGGCGTGAGAGTGGCAGCCTGTTGCAGCAGCTCTTTGAACGTGTCTTTTTTTTATTGTTTTCTATCAAGTTTTTATAGTGTTTTATTGTATACTGTTCTGCGCATCTGGGCACTCCACAACGCCAAGATGTTTTTTTGGAAATTCGGACATTTTCTACTACTTCTCACACTCGGGTTACTCCTGACGACTGGAAGCGACGCCTGTAACATCGCCGGCATTGTTTACTCACGCGACCAGCTGCTGGCCCTGAGGGCACCGGCCCCTTTGGCCGGAGAGAGACCCACAGTACCAGAGGAGCTGAGGCGGCGACGGCGAGGCTGCAGAGCGGGGGTTAAACGAAAGATGAAGAAGAGGAAGTTTAAACCCTGCATCCCTGCAGTCATCACTGGGAACGTACGGTCCTTGGCTAACAAAACGGACGAACTGGAAGCGCTCGCCAGGACGCAGAGGGAGTACAGAGAGTGCAGCATCATGTGTTTCACCGAGACCTGGCTGCACGACCAGATCCGGACTCCAACGTGACCATCCCTGGCTTCCACACAGTCCGAGCGGACAGAGACACCACCTCGACCGGTAAGAAGAAAGGAGGGGGGCTTGCCGTGCTTGTGAACTCCAGGTGGTGTCACACTGGACACATCTCTGTCAAAGAGCGTGTCTGCAGCCCGGACATCGAGCTCATTGCCGTCGGACTTCGTCCTTATTATTTGCCGAAGGAGTTTACCAGTGTAGTAGCCATCGTCTCCACGCTGTGACTGCCCGTCTCCAAACCAAGCACCCTGGTGCCTTCATCACAATCACCGGTGACTTCAATCATGTTTCTCTCTCAACCACTCTTCCTACCTTCTACCAGTTTGTTAAATGCTCCACACGTGAAAATAAAACTTTGGACTTGCTGTATGCAAACGTGAAGGATGCATACAGCTCCACTGCGTGGTGCGCTGGAGTCCACTGACTGGAATGCCCTGTGTGAGCCTCACGGTGAGGATATTGATGGCTTGACTGACTGTGTCTCTGAATACATTGGGTTCTGTATGGACAACTCCATCCCCACTAAAGAGGTTCGCTGTTACCCAAACAACAAACCCTGGGTTACCAGCGAACTGAAGGCTCTCCTCAACAAAAAAAAGAGGGCATTTAGATCAGGGGACCGTACAGAACTCAAGCAGGTACAACGAGAGCTAAAGCACAGCATCAAGGTGAGCAAGGACGCCTACAGGAAGAAATTAGAGGACAACTGGAGCAGAACAAGGCCAGGGATGTTTGGAGTGGGATGAGAGAGATCACCGGCTTCCAAAGGAAAGGTGGGGGTGCTGCTGAGGGGGACGAACAACGAGCAAACGAGTTAAACCAGTTCTTCAACAGGTTTGACTCCAGCCCCCCTGCTGCTCCTCTGCCACCACAGCCCCCCAGCAACACCTACAGCAGACACCTCTCTGCTCCACCCCCGTCATCACCAACCCCAGCCCCCAGCTTGTCACACACCACAGAACTTTTTCACACCCCGCTGCCGTCTCCCACCGCACCCACCCCCCAGACTGGACTACACCTCACAGCCGACCAGGTGATGAGAGAGCTGGAGAGGCTCAACCAGAGGAAGGCTGCAGGACCTGACGGCATCAGCCCCCGGGTGCTGAAGGCGTGTGCCAGCCAGCTGTGTGGTGTACTCCAGCACCTCTTCAACCTGAGCCTGCACCTTCAGAGAGTCCCAGTGCTATGGAAAACATCCTGCCTGGTCCCAGTGCCCAAGAAGAGACATCCTGTAGCACTGAACGACTTCAGGCCAATAGCACTGACCTCTCATGTCATGAAGGTCATGGAGAGACTGGTTCTAGCACATCTCAGACCACTGGTGTGCTCATCACAAGACCCCCTGCAGTTTGCATACCAGCCCCGAGTTGGTGTGGACGACGCAGTGCTGTATCTGCTGCTGCAGAAGGCCTACTCCTCCCTGGACAGACCCAACACCTCAGTCCGCGTCCTGTTCTTCGACTTCTCCAGTGCCTTTAATACCATCCAGCCCAGACTGTTGAAGGCCAAACTGGAGGACATGCAGGTGGACGCTCCCCTGGTCACATGGATCGGTGACTACCTGACAGGCAGACCGCAGTTTGTGAAACTGCAGAGCTGCGTGTCTGAGCGACTGACCAGCAACGTCGGGGCCCCCCAGGGAACGGTGCTGTCCCCCTTCCTCTTCACCACCTACACTGCTGACTTCAAGTACTGCACAGAGTCGTGTCATCTCCAGAAGTTTTCAGATGACACGGCCATCGTGAGCAGTGTAGAGAATGGACGGGAGGACGAGTACAGGGACCTGGTGGGACCGCTTTGTCAGGTGGTGTGGGGAGAATCACCTGCAGCTGAATGTGACAAAGACTAAAGAGATGGTGGTGGACTTCAGGAGGAACAGGCCCCCACCCTCTCCTGTCTGCATCAGTGGGACTGATGTGGAAATTGTCACATCATACAAGTACCTGGGCGTCCTTCTGGACAACAAACTGGAGTGGTCCACCAACACTGAGGCAGCCTACAAGAAGGGCCTGAGTCGGCTTTACTTCCTGAGGAGACTCAGGTCCTTCAGTGTCTGCAACAGTATGCTCCTGATGTTTTATCAGTCTGTTGTTGCGAGCACCATCTTCTTTGCTGTGGTGTGCTGGGGGGCAGGCATCAAGGCAAAGGATGCAAACAGACTGAACAAACTGATCAGGAAGGCAGAGTCTGTTGTTGGCTCTAAGCTTGTCTCCCTGGAGGTGGCTGAGGACAGAATGCTGGCAAAACTGCTGGCAATAACGGACAATGTCACCCATCCCCTCCATAAGACACTGGACAAGCTGAAGAGTAGCTTCAGCAACAGACTCCTCCAACCCCGCTGTCTGAGGGAGCGATACAGGAAATCATTCCTGCCTGCTGCCATCAGACTGTTCAACACATCCACCTCTGTCAGACCTGCGGTCACTGTCACTGAACTGGACTAAACTCTGTCACTCCACATCCAAACAGTACAGACTGCAGTATGTGTGTATGCATATCATGTATATGTATGTACAAAAATATATAACATCGGATCGTCGCCTGCATTGTATTATAAATATTATATTATACATCACTATATATATATATATATATATATATATATATATATATATATATATATATATATATATATATAATTATTAATCTATCATATTATTATATATATATATTATACATAACATTGGTCATCAGACATAAAAATGTCAAGTGCTAATGTCATGATGCTGATACTATTATTAATATTAATATTTGGATATTATTACTACTATTATTAATATACTATTACTACTATTATGTGTGTGATGCCTTCAAACTGATGTTATTACCATTATTAGTATTATATGTACACCTCTACATATTCCCCTTATTCTGCTGTCATCATTACCATGCTCATGTGTATCCTTACCATCATCAGATTGCACCTTACCACTGCATTTGCACTACCTCAGTACTCTTTTGCACTACCTCAGTACTCTTTTGCACTACCTCAGTACTCTTTTGCACTACCTCAGTACTCTATTTATTCTATACATCAGCTGTCTGTGACCCTGTAAACAACAACATCAGCTGTCTGTGACCCTGTAAACAACAACATCAGCTGTCTGTGACCCTGTAAACAACAACATCAGCTGTCTGTGACCCTGTAAACAACAACATCAGCTGTCTGTGACCCTGTAAACAACAACATCAGCTGTCTGTGACTCTGTAAACAACAACATCAGCTGTCTGTGACTCTGTAAACAACAACATCAGCTGTCTGTGACTCTGTAAACATCATCTGTTGTCTCTGCTGTGTTTGTGCTTTGTGTCTCAGTGATGATGCTGCTGCTCTCTGACTCACCTCCAAACACCTGGATCACTTCTATCAGCTGCAGGAACAGCACACCTCTGTGCATGTGTGTCAGAGGTAGTAGTAGTAGTAGTAGTAGTAGTAGTAACAGTAGAAGAAGTATTTTTACCTCTGTACATGT